>NW_003546985.1:30171-39883 GCF_000090795.2 Amphimedon queenslandica | reverse complement strand
ATTATTATTATTATTATTATTATTATTATTATTATTATTATTACAGTAGGAAAGGCCATGGACTGTATACACTTCCAAGCAATGTGTTTAAAATAATTTCATAAAAAAGAAGAGAAACAAAGTATTGCCACATACTGTTATTATTGTTATTGTTATTATTGTTATTGTATTATCTTGTTGTCATAATAGTAATATTATGCTTTAAATATATTTACTATTGCTGTTATTATTATTATTATTATTAACATTATTATTATTATTATTATTACTATTTTGAGAAATTATTTTTTATGATTAGTTTCTGAAACAGTAATAGCATAAGACTAATTTGCGCCAAAAGATTTAAAACAATTCAATAACTGATTCACGACTAGCACAGCGTCTAACATCAGTAGAACTTGGTACCATAGCTCTCCTTTGTTGATCAACAGTTAGATGTGATTCAGTTACATCTAAAAGAGGATCATCATCTTCATCTTGTTTCTTGAATAACTTCTTAATTAGAGCATCATAACATTTCATATGTGATAACTGCAGGTAAAGATGATACACAACAATCAAAATAAAACTAAAAATAAAAACAGATAAACAAGTATTGTACCAGATCAATACTTTACTCTCATCAGTAAAGGCTATAGATAAAGAAGCCATGATGCACAAGTTTAATAGGAACCAAAATTCAATGATAAATTTTAGTTCACAATTTCAAAATTTTAGTGATGTTAGCTTCAAGGGGGCCCCATGGGGACTATTGATAAAATTTGTATTTATATTCCCAACCTACATGTACATGTACATGTACATTTCTTGAGCAAAGCACACTCAGATGAAATCTTTTTGTATATATGTGTACATACATCTGGGCGTGACTAGGAGGTGTGGTTAGCCAGGAGGCGGAGCCCCTTAATGTTTTATGGCCTTTCTAATATTCTTGTTCTTATTACCATTCACACTCCTGCTATAGTACATGTACATGTACGTGTGTGTGTGTGTGTGTATTTTTATATTAAAGAGACAAAGTTTGTGAAATATTTTAGCAAAAAAAACCAAAATACTACAGATTACTACAAAATGCTACATGTACATGTACTGTACATGTACATGTCTACTCATAAAAGTCCTAATACTGTATCTACTTGAAGTAACTAGCTACTGTCCAAGTGTCCATCAATGTTAGTTGATTTGACTGACTCCCTTATCTCCTTTTAAGCATCATTTGGGATGTCTTCAGTGAATAGTGGTATCCCTTGAAATGATACCAGTTGACACCATTGGCATATGAGGAGTGAGACCCAACCAAATAGAGACCGTTGAGGTTTGACTTATGACAGCTCTTATACCACCATGCTCCTTTATAAACTATTGCACAGTTTCCTGAGGCACCGTCACTGTCTCGATCTCTGGTAGAGAACTTCATTCCATTATGATAGCTCAGGCTATCTCCAGCAGTTCCTTTGTATCCAGTGACAGTTAGTTTATACTTACTAACTGCATTCCCTACTCCAAAGGTGTGGTAATAAGCATATTTTTTGATCCCTGCAAAGTCCTCCAGGTCTATACGGAGTAAACTGGGGTTTCTTGCAGTAAGTCGGTTTATTTTGTTAAGTCCCAGCCAGAACTCTCCGTTGAGGTCTCCAAATCCTTTTTCATAGTCAGCCCAGTTGAGGTAGAAGTTAACAGAACCATCCATTCTCCTTTGAAATACAGTCCAGCCACCTCCTTTACTCATATCACAATAGACCTATTGAATATAAGCAATAAGTTATATTACATGTACATGTACAGTGTAGCCTCTTTATTAAGGAAAGCATTGGGCCCACACTACCTGTCCTTAATACATGTACAGTGTAGCCTCTTTATTAAGGAAAGCATTGGGCCCACACTACCTGTCCTTAATACATGTACAGTGTAGCCTCTTTATTAAGGAAAGCATTGGGCCCACACTACCTGTCCTTAATACATGTACAGTGTAGCCTCTTTATTAAGGACACCATTGGACCCACACTACCTGTCCTTAATACATGTACAGGGTAGCCTCTTTATTAAGGACACCATTGGGCCCACACTACCTGTCCTTAATACATGTACAGTGTAGCCTCTTTATTAAGGACACCATTGGACCCACACTACCTGTCCTTAATACATGTACCTCTTTATTAAGGACACCATTGGGCCCACACTACCTGTCCTTAATACATGTACAGTGTAGCCTCTTTATTAAGGACACCATTGGGCCCACACTACCTGTCCTTAATACATGTACAGTGTAGCCTCTTTATTAAGGACACCATTGGACCCACACTACCTGTCCTTAATACATGTACAGGGTAGCCTCTTTATTAAGGACACCATTGGGCCCACACTACCTGTCCTTAATACATGTACAGTGTAGCCTCTTTATTAAGGACACCATTGGGCCCACACTACCTGTCCTTATTACAGAGGTGTCCTCATTTCAGAGGTACTTTTGTATAGGCTTGTATTAATTGGGACATTACAAAATGTCCTCATTATAAAGGCGTCTTTATTATAGTTATATTAATATCATATTTACCTCAAAGGCTGGTAGTTCATCAGGCTTCACTGTATATACTCCACTACATCTGTTGCCTGCATCATACAGCTCCTTACAATCTCGATGGTCTTTACAATCTCGACGGATGCAAGCTATTGTATGGGACCAATAAACTTTAATTGTAATATTACCTTAGCATACCTGATGATGACTGTCCAGTAACAATGACAAGAATGAACCAACTCACCAGTAAAAACCAATAAGACATATTCTCTTTAAGTCTTGTATAGCTGTAAATATGAACTGAGACTTACCAGCAGTGAGTGACCAGTTTTATACCCATGTTGCTGTTTTCTCAACTTTAGCTACAAGTTTTGCTTCATAAAGGATATTGTAGTACCATACAGACTCACTGTTATGATCACAAAGTGTTTTGTTGTTGATATTTATTGATCTGTTATTCATAAAATACTAGAAACATAAGCACTGTTTTGCCAATAATTAATTAATGTGTTAACTATAAACTCTGTAGGAAAAACAAAACACTGAATCAATGGAGAGTATTTATTATTGCAGAACACACAGGTACATGTACAATAGTTTGGTGTTATTGAGGGAGATTGAAGTTTATAAAAGCATTTATTAAATAAACTACCGTCTATCTAGAAATTTTTACTGCAATTTAAATTTTACTGAATTAGAATTTTTTTTCACAAAATTAGATCATCCATATAATTACAGTACATGCCACATTCAATAATACATGACACAGTGATTTTTTTAGTAAAAATTAAATCATAGCACAATTTTAAAACACAAAAATTTTCTACCACACTAATTTCCTAATCTACGATATATCATGAAACTGTATACACTGCTTGAAGTTATTACAACAATACTGAACAGTGCTGTGAAAACTGATTGACTAATTTCATGTATCAGTACTGCTAGTGTTGTATAGCTGGTGATTTGGAGTATCTAAAACTTGAAAGATTTGGTGACTATTCATAGTCATTTTTGTAAAAATAAAACTCACAATTTTGAACCATTATAATTGTATATACAAGTGACCACAAATTTCCAAAATCCATGCAAGATACACTATTCAAACACTATTACCGTATAGACGGAAAATTTTGCGGGAATTTAATTTTGCGCTTTGCGTTTTAAAAACAAACGCATAATTAAAAACCGTAAAATTAAAATCACATGGGTTCGATGGGCGTATATCATTAGCATCATGTGTACGCGTCAAGACAACGTGGCCAAATCGCATAATTTTAATTCGCAAAATTAAAAAACATTCAAAATTTATTGAAAACATAAAATTAAATTGCTGCAAAATTTTCCATCTATACGGTATGTCAATTTGCAATTATTTTGTCCTTCACAAAATGATACTGATTGTAACTTTATTTTCATTATTTTATCATTACTTGTAGTTTGGTGAGTTGGAGCTTGTGACATTACAAGAGAAGTGTGATGCATGGAGAGACAGAGCTGAGTCATTGAGCAACGAGACACCTACGGTGCATGGCCTCGCCCCTATAGCTGCTATGGTGCATGCCCGCACTTCAATAACTGTTTGATTATTAGCATGAAGAGAGTCTGCTCAACACTAGCTTCCTACAGTTGCACTTGCTCTTGAATACCTGCAGAAGTAGCAGCACTGCAGCACATACATGCAAGCAGCTCCAGCCCCTCCCATGCATGTAGATTGAAAGGTGTGGCATTCCATGAGTGGCAGCAAGAAGACCATGTGAGAAAGAAGCTTCACTTTTTTTTACTAATCAGCAATATATGATAAACTTGCTGACAAAAAAAGTTGCTGCCTTTGTATATTTGAGATAGTATAGGTACTTTAGTACCTATAACCCAGCAAGTTGTTGCTCTAGCGCTGCACAAACGAGTGACCTCAACAATTTCAAGTAAGTATAACTCTTCTTCAAGTAAGATTTAGAGAAATCTGTTCATAATTTTTGAAGGTCATGTTCTAATCTACTGAAAAATGCTACCAGCTATCTCTAAAGTGCCAACACAACGGAACTTGGCCCAACTACTCGATTTTCTTACTTTGAAGCTTCTGTACCTAGCACTTGTATTTAAGCAACACAAAACAGTTAAAAAAGACTTTTCCACGTCAAAAAGAAAGATCTAGGAGCTTAGAACACGCTGTGCTAAAGTTATTGTTTATTAAAAACAAATTTCAGTTGTACAGAATGAATGAATGAATGACAGACACACACAACAACTACCTATACCTCGCGTAGGCGAGGCCAATGAAATGGATGAACTGAAGAGCCTCTTAGCTCAACTCTCAATAGACAAACTAGCAGCAGAAGAACAGCTGGAACAACACTTGAAGGTAAAAGAAGAGGAATGGAGTAATACTGTGTAGTAGCAAATTTTTTCAGGCAGAATTTTTGTCAATTATAGGCATGTACTCAGTGTACATGTACATGTATGTCTTATGTTAAAATTGAACTCTGAAATTATCTCAATTTTATGATGACTACAGTATTAGTACTGACCGCAGTCCTGGGCATAGGGGGCGATGCCCAGGTTGACTTTTGACCAATAATTATATTCATGATTCTGGTGTGGGCATCCAGTGTAAACTGTGGTAGTTCAACAGGCTTCTTTGTTGTTTTATGCTAAGAAACCATCTCAATGAAGTTATAGATCAGTATTTTCCATTTTCCTTACAAAAATGTATGGAACCACACCCACTAATTATTGATGCCCAGGTCAAACCAAATTTCTACAACCGCCCATGATTAGTACTGTATTTCAGTATTAAAAGTTTGGACTAATTCTCAGTCACTATTAATTTGAGTTACTTGTACAGGGCATTGATTCACTGATGCATACCAGTCCTTTATACTTGTACATTTAACTATAACTAAACTATAAACCCGTCTACACTACAGTTGTACCATAATGTATGTTTTTAATTGCATGCAGAGCCAGTCATCATCAGATTCAAGACATGATAGTATGAGACAAGTACAGGAGCTACAGAGTCTGAGGCTCAAGATGGAGAACACAATACACTCATTGAAGGCTGAGAAGGCTGAACTGTCACAGAGAAATGCTGAACTAGTTGAATCATGTGATCCAGAGAAATATGCTAAACTGAAGAAAGAGGTACAGTATATGTAATTATGTAATGGCTTTGAATAAAATTAGGGGTGATTTTTGAGCCAATTTTTGAAAAAACTGCATTTTTCAAAAATTGACCAATTTCTTTAAATGGCCATAACTTGAAAAATATTTTTCGAAATCAGCTCAAACTTTCTACATAGCATAAGGGCATCAATATTTAGGGTGATTTTGGAGCCATTTTTTGGAAAAACCATGGGCTATAGCCTTGGGTATTTTTCAGAATTTTGGCATTTTCTTAAAATGGCCGTAACTCAAAAAAATTTGTCAGAATCAGCTCAAACTTTCTACACAGCATAAGGACATCAATATGTATCAGGAAATGTAATAAAAATTTGAGATGATTTTGGAGCCATTTTTTGGAAAAACCATGGGCTATAGCCTTGGGTATTTTTCAGAATTTTGGCATTTTCTTAAAATGGCCGTAACTTAAAAAATTGAAGTCGGGATTGGCTCAAACTTTCTACATAGCATAAGGGCATCAATATGTATCAAAAACTGTAATAAAAATTTGGGGTGATTTTGGAGCCATTTTTCGGAAAAAATCATGGGCTATAATAGTCTTGAGTATTTTTCACATTTTTTAGCATTTTCTTAAAATCGTCGTAACTTGAAAAATTAAACCCAGAATCAGCTCAAACTTTCTACATAGCATAAGGACATCAATGTGTATCAGAAAATGTATTAAAAATTTTGGGTGATTTTAGAGCCATTTTTCAGAAAAAACCATGGGCTATAGCCTTGGGTATTTTTTAGAATTTTGCCATTTTCTTAAAATGGCCGTAACTTGATAAATTGAAGTCAGAATCAGCTCAAACTTTCTACACAGCATAAGGACATCAATATGTATCAGAAAATGTAATAAAAAATTTGGGATGATTTCGGAGCCATTTTTTGGACAAAAGCATGGGCTATAGCCTTGAGTATTTTTCAGAATTTTGGCATTTTCTTAAAATGGCTGTAACTTGAAAAAATTTTGTCGGAATCAGCTCAAACTTTCTACATAGCATAAGGACATTAATATGTATCAGAAAATGTAATAAAAATTTGGGGTGATTTCGGAGCCATTTTTCGGAAAAAACCATGGGCTATAGCCTTGGGTATTTTTTTAAAATTGGCCGATTTTTTAATGGTTATAACTCAAAAAATGTTTGTTGGAATCAGCTCAAACTTTGTACACAGCATAAGAACATCAATGTGTATCAAAAAATTTAATAAAAATTTGAGATGATTTTGGAGCCATTTTTTGGAAAAACCATGGGCTATATCAAGCTTGGGTATTTTTCAAAAATTGGTTGGGTTTGAAAATGCTCATTTTAAAATCAGGAACAAATATTTGTCTATTGTAATTTCATGCTAATAACTCTTTGTTCCTTTTTTGCTTGCTGTAGGTGGTTTCCATGTCCAAAAAACTCAAAGAGAAGGAGACAGAGATATCAAAATTAACGGAATCACTTCACTTCCACACTGAGGGAAACCGTGAGCTGAAGGAACACCTTGATGCTGCACTGAATGAAGAAACAATAGCTAAAATAGAACAAAGGATTAGCAAGTACAAGACAGAGAGGGACACCACAAAGGAAGCAATGAAGACCCTGAGAGCTTCATGCGATGAACAATTATCACTGAAAGAATCCACCATATTGAGTCTTAGAGAAGAACTGTTGAAGTATCAGGAAGAGAAGCAAGCCTGGGCTGTTAAGTATAAGAAAAGAAAGAGCGAGCTCTCTGAACTCAAGAAAGGTTCTAAGGAAGCCATAGCAAAGCTTCATAGCCAGTTACAAGAGAAGGAGCAACTATTACAGAGTCTTGCTGCACATGATACTGATAGAGATGATGATGATGATGATGATGATGGAGGAGGTAATAGTGATGCAAATCAGGAGGCAGAGCATGTACATGTAAGTAATGAAGAAGAGATGGAGGAAGATAATGAATTATATCTAACAGCTGTCAGCGACTCATTTCAATCAGGACCTTCAGCTCCAACTACAAAACACTCCACAGACATTAAACAAAAAACTTCTCCATCACTTTCACGTCATACTCGATCATCAATCCACAAAAGTAGCAAAGAGGCAATTCCCTGTCATACTCACCTAAGAGGAGCTTCTAAAGCAACTACTTCAACTTCATCTCAAGTGATTGTAAGAACAAAGACCGGAGAGAAGCAGTCAGTGATAGTGCCTGGAGTATTAGAAGAGATGCCGATAGGCAGTATAGTAGTAGTGAAGAGGAAGGATGGTATCTATGAGCAAGGACTCCTGAGATATATTGGGAAGGAACAGTGTGGTGTTGAACTGGAGCTACCAAGTATGCTAATGCAGTAATACTGTAATTTTTGAGGGCTACAAATTTTGGGAATTTGCCAAAAAAATTGCAAAATTATATTGTTCGGCTTTTTGACCCGTACTATAAATTAATTTTTGCAAATCTTACAGCCCTCAAAAATTTTGCTGTATGGTAATAATAGTAAAGATTATTTTTATATTTCTTTATAACTGTTATTTTGTTAGGAGAAGGAACAAATGGTAAAAGTTATGATGGAACCTATAAAGATGGTCAACGCTATTTTCACTGGTAAGGACTAATCCCTTTTTCATGCTTTCCGTTAATAATCTCATTATTATTATTATTATTATTATTATTATTATTATTATTATTATTATTATTATTATTATTATTATTATTATTATTATTATTATTATTATTATTATTATGAATTACAATAATAATAAATGGCCTAAGAAACAAACACTAGAGATACGTGTAGTAGAGGGAGACAAAAAAAGGAGAACAGAAAAGAGGAAAACAAAAGCAAGAATAAATTATATAATAGTAATAAACAAACAAAAATAAATAAGTAAAGCAAACAAAAATAATACAAAATACAATAAACAACAATAACAATTATTATTATTATTATTATTATTATTATTATTATTATTTTTATTTTTATTATTATTATTATTATTATTATTATTATTATTATTATTATTATTATTATTATTATTATTATTACAGCAGGAAAGGCCATGGACTGTATACACTTCCAAGCAATGTGTTTAAAATAATTTCATAAAAATGAAGAGAAACAAACAAAGTATTTGCCACATACTGTTATTATTGTTGTTATTATTGTTATTATTATTATTGTATTATCTTGTTGTCATAATAGTAATATTATGCTTTAAATGTATTTACTATTGCTGTTATTATTATTATTATTTTGAGAAATTATTTTTTATGATTAGTTTCTGAAACAGTAATAGCATAAGACTAATTTGCACCAAAAGATTTAAAACAATTCAACAACTGATTCACGACTAGCACAGCGTCTAACATCAGTAGAACTTGGCACCATAGCTCTCCTTTGTTCATCAACAGTTAGATGTGATTCAGTTTCATCTAAAAGAGTTTCATCATCTTCATCTTGTTTCTTGAATAACTTCTTAATTAGACCATCATAACATTTCATATGGGATAACTGCAGGTAAAGATGATAAACAACAATCAAAATAAAATTAAAAATAAAAACAGATAAACAAGTATTGTACCAGATCAATACTTTACTCTCATCAATAAAGGCTATAGATAAAGAAGCCATGATGCACAAGTTTAATAGGAACCAAAATTCAATGATATTGTTCAATTTCTTTCTGTACACACCACCAAAGATAAAACTAAGGGAGAGGATAAAAGCTGCTACTGCCAATAGCAAGACACGTGATTCATTCTTCAAAAAGGTGACAGTTAAAAGTACTGGTATCCTAGCCACTAGGAGTAGACCAGGCCAAAACCGATACTCATCTTTCATCGGACCACTGTAAGCATCAATAATAGGCTTGAAATGACTCCATCTCCTAAACAGTTTAAAATGTGACAAATACTTCTCAAGTACTGGATGACATAAAAGGAACAGTGTGTATGGTATGACAAAGAAAACAGTGACCAATAGGGCAAATCCAAATAGTCCAGCATGCTTCCCTTTAGCATATTCAACATTAGGATCCTCATACCATAAACTAACTGATC
>NW_003546985.1:27586-30161 GCF_000090795.2 Amphimedon queenslandica | reverse complement strand
TGAAAAGACTGGCTCGTATAACTTGACAATGTTAGCATAGAACAATAGACCATTGAGTGTACCCACTGATACTGTTAAATTGAGAGCAATCAGTAGAACCACAAGTAGTACACCCATCACTGCAAACAGAGCAATCCAAGCTATCATCGTGTAATTATTATGACAATGTCCACACTTGTTTGATCCCATTAGTAGACTGTATCCCTCTGTACATGATCCACACATCCTGTGTCCTCTATTATCCACACATTGAGTATGAGTGTGATTCAACTTGAAGGTAACAGGATTAGGAGAACAATAGAGGAGACAGTCCTCATTGATAATGCATGCATTAGGATTGGTTTCATTAGCATTGAAAAGTGTAGTGGTATGATATGTTCCAATCCACAGTAGACCATTGTGTGTAATGTTTAGAGTATTTATATCACATGTGACATTCTCTCTTGAAACACTTTGACTGCAAGTACAGGAACCTTGTGACTTATCTAATGTGAAACCAATGGGACACTCTTTAACAATGAAATTAAAGAAAATAATATTGTATGAAAACGGTGCTGGAGCTACGTGACTTTGATGTTTTCCTGTTTGAGTCAGCTTTGGTGTGTATTCAATTTCAATCAGTGAGCAAGTATTGGGAATATATGTTTGATGGAGCAAGAACTTGGTGTTATTAAGTATTTGTACTGTACCATCTGTGGGACTTTTTAATTCCAAGTAATTAAAGCCAAACAAAGCCACATAAGATATCAATGCTTGACCTGGAAAAATGTGTTGATCACTTACATGATGTAAACAGTTTTCATAACTAGTTGCAGTATGAGGATCACAAAAACATACCTCTATTGGATTGCCTGTCAAACTAATGTTTGGGTTTGTCAAATTGAACTGATTACTTTGTGTCATATCATATACCCCATACATATCACCACCGACCAGTCCAGCAGTATTATTTATTAATGTAAGAGGTATATATGGTACCATTAATTTTATGTCATTATATGTTGACAGTTCAGAATAGATCCCTCCACCTTTATAAGAAGCATGATTATCAATGAACTCCAAGTTAGCTGATGGTGATATTATCAATCGTGATGAGTCATTTATTGCTAATCCTCCTCCAACTACTCCAGTATTGTTCTTGAATATGAAATCATTTTTAATCATCACTAATGATCTTTCAAGTGTCAATCCTGTATAGGTACTGTTAGCAACAGTAACATTACTGAGACTAATAACATTACTGTTCATTATCTTATTTCCTCCATTTCCAATAAGTTCAGTATCTATTATATCAATTTGAAGGAATCTTAAAAATGTTGCATCAATGGATAAACCTAATTCATTGTCGTGCATCAAACATGATCTAATAACAATGTGATAGTTTACTGCTCCAGGTAAGTACTTTTCAGCATTAATCTGAAACCCGTACCAATTATTATAAAATTGATTGTCTTCAAATTGTATAACATTAGAAGCTAACCTACTACCAGGATATGTGCAATTATTTGAAGTCAAATTGTCACAAAATTCAATGTCAAAGCCTGCATTGACATCATTGTCATGAAATGATGAATTGATGATGAAAGAATTGAAAACACTATCGCATAATTTTAGTATCAATGGTCGTGCAGAACTAATATGATTGATGGTGATTGATACATTGTATGAGTTACCATGGTTAAGAACTAATATTGTTTCTTGCCCATTATTGAACCAAATCAAGTTAACATTAGTCAGTATCAATGAGTAATGGAGTAGTTCATCACTACATACTGGAAGAGGGTTATAGTAAATGTCTAATTCAATAGTGAAAACTGATGATGATATATTGACATCAAAAGCATTATATAACTCTATTGTGCCAAACATTGATCCAGAAAAAGAGCTATTAGTTATTGTGATATTTCTGGATGACAAAACCTCCATTGAACAATCAAAAAAATTTAATGAAATGTTAGAAATAGTGACATGATCACCGTGATATACTATAATGCTAGTTTTAGAAAATTCTTTCTTGCAAGCAATAACAGGAGACTGGTCCAGTCCATGTAGGGTAACATTCTTTACTGCAGTCACGTAAAGATTATAATATTCAATGTTAGTAGTTCCAATGAAGTAGAAGATAGTGTTATTGTATTGAGACATATTCCCAGCATACACTGATAAAGGATTACAAGGTGACTGAGTAACTGAACTGCAGTTATCAGACACATAATACTGACCAGAGGAGACACTGCAGGAGCTACTGAAGAATAAGAGAACAACCACTAACAGGAGAGACATAGCTATTGTCGAGACCAATGCACTGCTCAGACTGGGTGGACCAAATTTTCACAATCAATCCAATTATAAAATGTATACATACTTACAATTGAATTATCCATAGGAATCTGTTAATTGGAATTCAGTTTCTTGCATAGTGTATAGCTATATCTACTAAGATCGTTTTTCATTCATAGATCTAGTAGTACCTACAATAAATAAATGAAGCTAATATAGAAAAACAGCAACTTGTGATGAACTGGTCAGACCTTTGATCACTGCTGGTCAAGTAGAAACAGAATATAACTATGCT
>NW_003546985.1:22082-26431 GCF_000090795.2 Amphimedon queenslandica | reverse complement strand
CATACCATAAACTAACTGATCTTACTGACTCATTTGTACAGTGAAGAGTTACCTCACGCTTGTGTAGTACAATAACAATAGTACGTACTAGTTTAGTATATGAGAGAAAAGTAAGTGTAGATAGAACAGGAACAGCATGAGACCCCATCAGTCTTGATATCTTACCATATCTCCTACACAATTGTATAATGATAATGATAATGATCCACAGGTAGAGAGGGAAAGCAAACTGGAGCCATTGTTTAGCATAACTGTCCATACCATTGTAAAAACATATCTCAAACCCAAAGTCTAAGTTAATCCATGATATGACTTGACTCAAGACTGGTAATGCCCCTTTCCTTGAAAAGACTGGCTCGTATAACTTGACAATGTTAGCATAGAACAATAGACCATTGAGTGTACCCACTGATACTGTTAAATTGAGAGCAATGAGTAGAACCACAAGTAGTACACCCATCACTGCAAACAGAGCAATCCAAGCTATCATCATGCCATTATTATGACACTGTCCACACTTGTTTGATCCCATTAGTAGACTGTATCCCTCTGTACATGATCCACACATTCTGTGTCCTCTATTATCCACACATTGAGTATGAGTGTAATTCAACTTGAAGGTAACAGGATTAGGAGAACAATAGAGGAGACAGTCCTCATTGATAATGCATGCATTAGGATTGGTTTCATTAGCATTGAAAGGTGTAGTGGTATGATATGTTCCAATCCACAGTAGACCATTGTGTGTAATGTTTAGAGTATTTATATCACATGTGACTGTTGTAATATGTATGACATATGTGTACATGTAATTAGTAGGTTGTGTATTTTGTGTTAATTAGTATTTACGTAAACATATGCTTTTAATTAATGTATGATCTCATGTTCCTATGGCCTTATGCCCTCTTTTGTGTCACGTACAATGAGCTGGACAGCTCTGTCCAGCTCATGAGGACTCACTTGTTACTCCATACGGACCCTTTGTTAGTTACCTGTGTACAATAGTGTCCTTATTTCTTTGTTATGTTTTTGTATTTAAGTTCTGTAAATCTTAGAGCAGTTTTATTCTCTTTTTGTTGTAAAAGTATCTTAACTTGATCTCTGCTAATCTTACTACGTGCAGCAACTCTAGCTAATCGCTATTGTAGTGCTGATTCTCAATAGTGACATTCTCTCTTGAAACACTTTGACTGCAAGTACAGGAACCTTGTGACTTATCTAACGTGAAACCAATGGGACACTCTTTAACAATGAAATTAAATAAAATTTTGCTATGTGAAAAATATTCAACTGACAAGTATTTTTGATATTTTCCTGTTTGAGTCAGTTTAGGTGTGTATTCAATCAATGAACAAGAATTGGGAATATATGTTTGATTGAATAAAAATTTTGTGTTATTCAGTATTTGTACTGTACCATCTGTGGAAGTTTTTGACTTCAAGTAATCATAACCAAACAAAGCTACATTAAACTTTAATGCTTGACCTGGAAAAATGTGTTGATAACTTACATGATGTAAACAGTTTTCATAACTAGTGGTAGTATGAGGATCACAAAAACACACCTCTATTGCATCACTTGTTGAACTAATGTTTAGGTTAGTCAAACTGAACTGATAATTATATAGATTGAGTATATAATATCCATACATATCACCACCGACCAGTCCAGCACTATTATTTATTAATGTAAGAGGTATATTTGATGCAGTTAATATTATATCACAATTTTCTGCCCATTCAACATAGATCCCTCCTCCTTTATAAGAAGCATGATTATCAATAAGCTCCAAGTTAGCTGATGATGTTAATATCAGCCATGATGAGTCATTTATTGCTAATCCTCCTCCAACTACTCCAGTATTGTTCTTGAATATTAAATCATCATTAACTGTTACTAATGATATTGTAATTAGCAATCCTGTATAGGTACTGTTAGCAACAGTAACATTACTGAGACTAATAGCATTACTGTTCATTATTTTATTTCCTCCATTTCCAATAAGTTCAGTATCTATTATATCAATTTGGGTTAGTCTCAAAAATATTCCATCAATGGCTAATCCTTCATTTATATTGTCATATATCAAACATGATTTAATAATAACATTATAGCATAGTGTTCCAAGTAAATACTCATCACCATAGATCTCCAATCCTTGTTTATTATTATAAAATTGGCTGTCCTCAAGTATAAAAGTAGAAGTTAACTGAATACCAGGATTTGTGTAATAACGTGTTTCATAAAAGTCAATAGAAAGACCAGGACCATCATTAACATCATGAAATGATGAGTTGATAATTAAAAAATAAAAAAGGCCCCCAACTGAAATGATATGAGGGTTAGCACAATATTCAACCTGATCAAAGATAATTGATACATTGTATGTTGTACCATGAAGCATCTCTAGTTCTATTATACTGCCAGTAGTAAAGTTAACATTAGTCAGTATCAATGAGTAATGGAGTAATTCACTGCTACATACTGGAAGAGCATTATACTTGAGATTCACAGAATAGCTTGTAGAAAAAACTGATGATGATATTTTAAGATCAAAAGCATTAGTTAAATCTACATCACCAGACCATGTGGCAAAGAAAGAGTTAGTTATTGTAATATTGTTACATGAAACAACCTTCAGTGAACAATAACTAAAGGATAAACTAGAAATAGTGACATGATCACTATAAAATACTGAAACACTGTTTTTAAAAACTCCCTTCTTGCAAACAATACTAGGAGACTGATCCAGTCCATGTAGAGTAACATTCTTTACTGCAGTCATGGTAACATTATCATTAATGGTAGTGGTTCCAATGAAGTAGAAGATGGTGTTATTGTATTGAGACATATTCCCAGCATACACTGATAAAGGATGACAAGGTGACTGAGTAACTGAACTGCAGTCATCAGACACATAATACTGACCAGAGGAGACACTGCAGGAACTACTGAAGAATAAGAGAACAACCACTAACAGGAGAGACATAGCTACTGTCTTATAAGCAACTGAATCAAACAGTGTAGTCAGACTGTGCAATGAACTGTGAATGATAGTGTTTATATAGTAGAGCTTTCTTATGAGTTACATGCATACAATAACTAATGAGATAAGAAGCTCTATTATCTTAGCTTTGGGCTAACAGAAACAAAAACACAATTGCAGTAGTAACAATAAACACCTATTATCATAATCACTCATAAACAATAGTGGCTTCGCTCATCCACATTGTATTATCATGGTAGGCTCCCAATTTTAGTTTATCATCAACAGAAAGTAATATAATAGTAACAGAAACATAAATAGCACTCATTAAACAATAAACATCAGATTCAATGATTACTGAGATTTAAGGGCAATTATATTGCAAACCTCCATATGTATACAGCACATTAACACAAGGCAATATTTTGTAGGCAATTAATTATCTTCAACTTGTAAAACATGTATGTCTGGAAAAGAAAAGGTTTCTATTCTGAAGATCAAAGTACTCACAGACCTTTCAAGGAGATATATTGATGATTGGTTATGGTAGTATGATGGTCATGAAAATGGCTCTGCCATGCACATGCATGTAACTATACCATAAGTTCAATATCTCTACCAAAGACAGAATTATAATAAGTTCTCCTTTGGAAAGCTACTTTACACACAAAAAATGTCTAGCATTAGTCTATGGTGTACATGTACTGATCAATTAATAATCATTAATTAAAATGTATAGTACTGATTTAAAACAATTCAACAACTGATTCACGACTAGCACAGCGTCTAACATCAGTAGAACTTGGTACCATAGCTCTCCTTTGTTCATCAACAGTTAGATGTGATTCAGTTACATCTAAAAGAGGATCATCATCTTCATCTTGTTTCTTGAATAACTTCTTAATTAGAGCATCATAACATTTCACATGTGATAACTGCAGGTAAAGATGATAAACAACAATCAAAATAAAACTAAAAATAAAAACAGATAAACAAGTATTGTACCAGATCAATACTTTACTCTCATCAGTAAAGGCTATAGATAAAGAAGCCATGATGCACAAGTTTAATAGGAACCAAAATTCAATGATATTGTTAAATTTCTTTCTGTACACACCACCAAAGATAAAACTAAGGGAGAGGATAAAAGCTGCTACTGCCAATAGCAAGACACGTGATTCATTCTTCAAAAAGGTGACAATTAAAAGTACTGGTATCCTAGCCACTAGGAGTAGACCAGGCCAGAACCGGTACTCATCTTTCATTGGACCACTATAAGCATCAATAATAGGCTTGAAACGACTCCATCTCTTAAACAGTTTAAAATGTGACAAATACTTCTCAAGTACTGGATGACATAAAA
>NW_003546985.1:18194-21556 GCF_000090795.2 Amphimedon queenslandica | reverse complement strand
AGTACACCCATCACTGCAAACAGAGCAATCCAAGCTATCATCATGTAATTATCATGACACTGTCCACACTTGTTTGATCCCATTAGTAGACTGTATCCCTCTGTACATGATCCACACATTCTGTGTCCTCTATTATCCACACATTGAGTATGAGTGTGATTCAACTTGAAGGTAACAGGATTAGGAGAACAATAGAGGAGACAGTCCTCATTGATAATGCATGCATTAAGATTGGTTTCATTATCATTGAAAGGTGTAGTGGTATGATATGTTCCAATCCACAGTAGACCATTGTGTGTAATGTTTAGAGTATTTATATCACATGTGACATTCTCTCTTGAAACACTTTGACTGCAAGTACAGGAACCTTGTGACTTATCTAACCTGAAACCAATGGGACACTCTTTAACAATGAAAGGAGAAAAAATTTTGGCTGGTGAAAAATGATCAATTGATAAGTAACTTCGATATTGTCCTGTTTGAGTCAGCTTTGGTGTGTATTCAATCAATGAACAAGTATTGGGAATATATGTTTGACTGCTGCTAGCATTATAAACTACTGTACCATCTGTTGGAGTTTCTGATGCTACGTAATCATAACCAAACAAAGCCACATTAAACTTCAATGCTTGACCTGGAAAAATGCGTTGAACACTTGCATCTATACAGTTTTCATAACTAGTTGTAGTATGAGAATCACAGAAACATATATCCAGTGGACTGCCTGTTGAACTAATGTTTGGGTTTGTCAAGTTGAACTGATTACTACTGTATGTGTAATGATATACCCCATACAAATCACCACCAACCAGTCCAGCACTATTATTTATTAATGTAAGAGGTATATTTGGTGTCACTAATTTTATGTCATTATATGTTGACAATTCAGCATAGATCCCTCCTCCTTTATAAGAAGCATGATTATCAATAAACTCCAAGTTAGCTGATGATGATACTATCAATCGTGATGAGTCATTTATTGCTAATCCTCCTCCAACTACTCCAGTATTGTTCTTGAATATTGCATCATTTTTAATCATCACTAATGATCTTTCAAGTGTCAATCCTGTATAGGTGCTGTTAGCAACAGTAACATTACTGAGACTAATAGCATTACTGTTCATTATCTTATTTCCTCCATTTCCAATAAGTTTAGTATCTATTATATCAATTTGAAGGAATCTCAAATATGTTGCATCAATGAATAACCCTTCTCCATTGTCGTTCATCAAACATGATCTAATAATAATGTGATAAAATAGTTCAGTGTTTCAGGTAAATACTTCTCAGCATTAATTTGAAACCCGTACCAATTACTGTAAAATTGATTGTTCTCAATTAGTATAACATTAGAAGGTGATCTACTTTCAGGATGCATGTAATTAGTTGGAAACAAATTGTCACAAAATTTAATATTAATACCAGCTTCCACGTTATTGTCATGAAATGATGAATTGGTAATAAAAGAATTAAAAGTACTATTGCATAATTTGAATAGCAAGTGTTGTGCAGAATTGATATGATCAATGGTGATTGATACATTGTATGAGGTGCCATGGTTAAGAGCTAGTAACATTTCATCACCATTACCTTTTAACCGCATTAAGGTAACATTAGTCAGTATCAATGAGTAATGGGGCAATTCATCACTACATACTGGAAGAGGTTCATAGTAAATGTATAGCTCATAGTCATAGAAAACTGATGATGATATGTTAACATCAAAAGCATTAGACAACATTAGTGTACCAAAGAATAATCCAAAGACAGAGATATTAGTTATTGTAATATTGTTGGATGAAATAATATTCACACGGCAATCAAAAAAATTTAGTGATATGTTAGAAATAGTGACGTGATCACTGTAATTTACTGAAATGCTAGTTTTAGAAACTCCCTTGCAGTTAATACTAGGAGACTGATCCAGCCCATATAGAGTAACATTCTTTACTGCAGTCATGGTAACAACATAATACCTAATGTTAGTAGTTCCAATGAAGTAGTAGATGGTGTTATTGTATTGAGACATATTCCCAGCATACACTGATAAAGGATGACAAGGTGACTGAGTAACTGAACTGCAGTCATCAGACACATAATACTGACCAGAGGAGACACTGCAGGAGCTACTGAAGAATAAGAGAACAACCACTAACAGGAGAGACATAGCTACTGTCGAGACCAATGCACTGCTTAGACTGGGTGGACCAAATCTTCACAATCAATCCAATTATAAAATGTATACATACTTACAATTTAATTATCTATAGGAATCTGTTAATTGGAATTCAGTTGCTTGCATAGTGTATCACTCAAGTTGCTATAGCTCTATCTACCAAGGTCACATTATTCATTTATAGCTTATTTAAATGAAGCTAATATAGAAAAACAGCACCTTGTGATGAACTGGTCAGACCTTTGATCACTGCTGGTCAAGTAGAAGCAGAATATAACTATGCTGTAAGCTGCACCGAAGGTGTTCAAAGTTGCCAAGTGTATTTTGGGTGTAACCAGTTCAGTTCATGAGTGCATTAGAACAACAGAATCCATACAACCCACATGATATTCTAGCAATGCATCAACTTAGAGTATAGGTTACATGCATACAGTAACAATTGAGCATACAATATTCCAGGAGCTGACACATTTGATGGAGTGACCATGCAGTTATTATAAAGTCTTAATATACTGTGCACATGTATATGTAGCATAAATTTATCATAGTTATAAGTTATAGTTATTCTGAAACTAAAACAACTACCCGGTAAAATATAGTAGTGATTAATAATAGTACTTATGTTGTAATTAAAACAATTCAACAACTGATTCACGACTATCACTGAGTCTAACATCAGTTGAACTTGGAACTATTTCTCTCATTTGCTGATCAACAGTTAGATGTGATTCAGTTACATCTAAAAGAGGATCATCATCTTCATCTTGTTTCTTGAATAACTTCTTAATTAGAGCATCATAACATTTCATATGTGATAACTGCAGGTAAAGATGAAAAACAACAATCAAAATAAAACTAAAAATAAAAACAGATAAACAAGTATTGTACCAGATCAATACTTTACTCTCATCAGTAAAGGCTATAGATAAAGAAGCCATGATGCACAAGTTTAGTAGGAACCAAAACTCTATGATATTGTTCAATTTCTTTCTGTACACACCACCAAAGATAAAACTAAGGGAGAGGATAATAGCTGCTACTGCCAATAGCAAGACACGTGATTCATTCTTCAAAAAGGTGACAGTTAAAAGTACTGGTATCCTAGCTACTAGGAGTAGACCAGGCCAGAACCGATACTCATCTTTCATTGGACCACTATAAGCATCAATAATAGGCTTGAAACGAC
>NW_003546985.1:14245-17916 GCF_000090795.2 Amphimedon queenslandica | reverse complement strand
ATAATGCATGCATTAGGATTGGTTTCATTAGCATTGAAAGGTGTAGTGGTATGATATGTTCCAATCCACAGTAGACCATTGTGTGTAATGTTTAGAGTATTTATATCACATGTGACATTCTCTCTTGAAACATATTGACTGCAAGTACAGGAACCTTGTGACTTATCTAACTTGAAACCAATGGGACACTCTTTAACAATGAAAAGAGAAACAATTTTGGCTGGTGAAAAATGGTCAATTGACAAGTAACTTCGATATTGTCCTGTTTGAGTCAGCTTTGGTGTGTATTCAATTAATGAACAAGTATTGGGAATATGTGTTTGACTGCTGCTAGCATTATAAACTACTGTACCATCTGTTGGAGTTTCTGATCCAAAGTAATCATAACCAAACAAAGCCACATAAAACTTCAATGCTTGACCTGGAAAAATGCATTGAATACTTGCATTTATGCAGTTTTCATAGCTAGTTTTAGTATGAGGATCACAGAAACATATATCCAGTGGACTGCCTGTTGAACTAATGTTTGGGTTTGTCAAATTGAACTGATTACTTTGAGTCATACCATATACCCCATACATATCACCACCGACCAGTCCAGCAGTATTATTTATTAATGTAAGAGGTATATTTTGTGCCATTGATTTTATGTCACTAAATGTTGACTCTTCAGAATAGATGCCTCCTCCTTTATAAGAAGCATGATTATCAATAAACTCCAAGTTAGCTGATGATGATACTATCAATACTGATGAGTCATTTATTGCTAATCCTCCTCCAACTACTCCAGTATTGTTCTCGAATATGAAATCATTTTTAATTATTACTAATGATGCTGTAAGACTCAATCCTGTATAGGTACTGTTAGCAACAGTAACATTACTGAGACTAATAGCATTACTGTTCATTATGTTATTTCCTCCATTTCCAATAAGTTCAGTATCTATTATTTCGATTTGGGTTAGTTTCAAAAATTTTGCATCAATGAATAATCCTTCATTTATATTGTCATATATCAAACATGATTTAATAATAATGTGATAGTTTATTGCTTCTAGTAGGTACTTGTTACCAAAGATCTTCAATCCTTGTTTATTATTATAAAACTGACTGTCCTCAATTACAAGAGTTGAAGTTAATTGAATACCACGATAATATGTGCAATCAGCTGATTCTAAATTTTTATCAAAATCAATAAAAAGACCAGGACCAACATTAACATCATAAAATAATGAGTTGATAATTAAAAAATAAAAAAGACCCTTCACCTGAAATCCAGGTTCAATGCAGCCATGAACATGATCAAAGATGATTGATACATTGTATGTGGTACCATGAGACATAATTAGTTCCATTCTACTGCCGGTATTAAAGATAACATTAGTCAGCATCAATGAGTAATGGAGTAATTCACTGCTAGATCTATATGCTGGAAGTGGTGCATAGTAAATATCAAGAAAATAGCTTGCAGAAAAAACTGATGATGATATTATAAGATCAAAAGCATTAGATGTATCTATACGGCCAGACCCTGTGGCAAAGGAAGAGTTAGTTATTGTAATATTGATGGATAACTTAATCTTCACTGAACAATAATTAAATGATAAGTTAGAAATAATGATTTGATAACCATACCATACTGAAATGCTAGTTTTAGAAACTTCCTTGCATACAATACTAGAAGACTGATCCAGTCCATGTAGAGTAACATTGCTTACTGAAATCATGTAAACATCACTGATCATGCTACTGGTTCCAATGAAGTAAAAGATGGTGTTACTGTATTGAGACATATTCCCAGCATACACTGATAAAGGATTACAAGGTGACTGAGTAACTGAACTGCAGTCATCAGACACATAATACTGACCAGAGGAGACACTGCAGGAGCTACTGAAGAATAAGAGAACAACCACTAACAGGAGAGACATAGCTACTGTCTGGACTGACTACTGACCAACTGCACTCAGACTGTGGTGGGTCCAATGACAAAGAACTTAATTCTCCAAAATGTATGTATAGTTACATTCTAATTATCTAGTGATCTGTTAATTGGAATTCAGTTGTTTGTGTAGTGTAGGATCCTAGCTATATCTCTATCTAATACCAAGATCAGTATTCATTCATAATAGCCTATAATGAATAATGTACAAAAGAAACAAAACTTAATTGTGGTGATGTGCCCAGACTTTTTTGATCACTTTGGCCTTGATATGACGTAATCTATACAAAGGTGCATGTTCAAAGTTTCCAATTTAATTTGGGTGTGTATCAAGGTTGTGTGGTACTACAACAGAATTAGTACAACTCATAATCAAATTAAGGTTTGTGTAGTATCCCTAAGCACATTTAAGCATACAATAATGTAAGAACAGCTTATCCTCCCACATTTCCTGGAGTGACCAGTGACCAGTGATTATATAATCTATCGCTATAATTGTTTGTACATGTATGTAAGAATGAAAGCTAAACATCAACAACAACAACAACAACAACAACAATAATAATAATAATAATAATTAGTACTAGCTATATTTATTTTTAAATCTAAAACACCTAGAATAATAATTAATTAATAATAATAATAATAATAATAATCAAAAACTGGCAGCAAAAATGTAATTAATACAATTCAACAACTGATTCACGACTAGCACAGCGTCTAATATCAGTAGAGCTTGGTACAATTTCTCTCTTTTGTTGATCAACAGTTTTAATTGGTTCAATGAACTCTGTTATGTCCAAAAGAAGTTCGTCATCATCATCTTGTTTCCTAAATAGCTTCTTAATGCATTTCATATGAGGCAACTGCAGGTAAAGATGATAAAAAACAATCAAAATAAAACTAAAAATAAAAACAGATAAACAAATATTGTACCAGATCAATACTTTACTGTCTTCATTGAGAGCTACAGATAGGCCAACCATGATGCATAAGTTAAGCAAGAACCAAACTTCAAGTACATTGTTCATTCTCTTCTTGTAAACTCCACCAAAGCAATGACTCAATGACAGCACAATAACTAACACTGTCAATAGCATTGACAATAAGAAGTGCTGTGACTGAATGAAACTGTCAGCTAAAGTAACCGATAATAGTACTGGTATCCTAGCCACTAGGAGTAGACCAGGCCAGAACCGATACTCATCTTTCATTGGACCACTATAAGCATCAATAATATGCTTGAAATGATTCCAAAATTTTTTGAAAACTTTGAAATTTGAAAGATACTTCTCGTAAAAGCGATTAAGTAGAAGGAACAGTGTGTATGGTATGACAAAGAAAACAGTCACCAATAGGGCAAATCCAAATAGTCCAGCATGCTTCCCTTTAGCATATTCAACATTAGGATCCTCATACCATAAACTAACTGATCTTACTGACTCATTTGTACAGTGAAGAGTTACCTCACGCTTGTGTAGTACAATAACAATAGTACGTACTAGTTTAGTATACGAAAGAAGGAAGAGTGTAGATAGAACAGGAACAGCATGAGACCCCATCAGTCGTGATAACTTACCATATCTCCTACACAATTGTATAATGATAATGATGATGATCCACAGGTAGAGAGGGAAAGCAAACTGGAGCCATTGTTTAGCATAACTGTCCATACCATTGTAAAAACATATCTCGAACCCAAAGTCTAAGTTAATCCATGATATGACTT
>NW_003546985.1:6078-14235 GCF_000090795.2 Amphimedon queenslandica | reverse complement strand
TTGAGAGCAATGAGTAGAACCACAAGTAGTACACCCATCACTGCAAACAGAGCAATCCAAGCTATCATCATGTAATTATTATGACAATGTCCACACTTGTTTGATCCCATTAGTAGACTGTATCCCTCTGTACATGATCCACACATTCTGTGTCCTCTATTATCCACACATTGAGTATGAGTGTGATTCAACTTGAAGGTAACAGGATTAGGAGAACAATAGAGGAGACAGTCCTCATTGATAATGCATGCATTAGGATTGGTTTCATTAGCATTGAAAGGTGTAGTGGTATGATATGTTCCAATCCACAGTAGACCATTGTGTGTAATGTTTAGAGTATTTATATCACATGTGACATTCTCTCTTGAAACACTTTGACTGCAAGTACAGGAATCTTGTGAACTGCTAATACTGAAACCAATGGGACATTCATTAACAATGAAAGAAGAAACAATATGATTAAGTGCAGAAGAATTATGTGTTGTATAAAATGATAACAGGCTTACATGATGTCTTGTAGGAGTCAGTTTAGGTGTGTATTCAATCAATGAACAAATATTGGGAATATATGTTTGATTGACCGGTAGTCTTGATAGAGTTGAATTATCATACACTTTTACTATACCATCAGTGGCAGTTAATTCATAATAATTATATTTTATGCCAAACAAAGCCACATGGTACTTCAGTGTTTGACCTGGATAGATGTGCTGCTTGCCTCCATTATCTAAACAGTTTTCAATGATAGTTGCAGTATGAGGATCACAAAAGCATAATCCTACCGCATCACCTGTTGAACTAATGTTTGGGTTTGTCAAGTTAAAATTATTGCCAGAATAATCATCAATAATGTTGAACTCGGTATTATCTGTTTCATGGTATCCATACATATCACCACCAACCAGGCCAGCACTATTATTTATTAATGTAAGAGGTATGTCTGGCATTCTTAATACTATAGGAAAATTTGCTAAATTTTCCACAAAGAATCCTCCTCCTTTATAAGAAGCATGATTATCAATAAACTCCAAGTTAGCTGATGATGATACTATCAATCGTGATGAGTCATTTATTGCTAATCCTCCTCCAACTACTCCAGTATTGTTCTTGAATATGAAATCATTTTTAATTGTTACTAATGATGCTATAAGACTCAATCCTGTATTGGTACTGTTAGCAACAGTAACATTACTGAGACTAATAGCATTACTGTTCATTATCTTATTTCCTCCATTTCCAATAAGTTGAGTATCTATTATATCGATTTGGGTTAGTCTCATAAATATTCCATCACTGAATAATCCTTCATTTATATTGTCATATATCAAACATGATTTAATGAGACACTGACAGTTAACTTTTTGAAGTCTAGGGAAGAAGAAGTCACTGCTGGTACTCAGTCCATGCTTATTACGGTAAAACTGACTGTCCTCAATTACGAGAGTAGAATTTAATTGGACATCAGGAAACCTGCAATCATTTGGTTTTGAATCTCCATGAAAAGCGACAGACAGTCCACTTCCAGAACTAAAATCGTGAAATAACGATTTGACGATAGAAATGTCAAAAAGACTATCACCCAGAAGTAAAGAAGGACTCTTTGCCAAATTGTGAAAGTCAACACTATCAATGGTGGCTATCACTTTATATGAGGTACCATGATGTATATTTGCTTTCATTCGACAGTTAGTAAATGTGAGATTAGTCAGTGCCAATGAGTAATCGTGTAGTTCAATGCTGCATTCATCAGTAGGGCTGAGCGGAAACCATGGGTGGTGATACAAAATCTCCAAATCATAGCCAGTAAAAACTGATGATGAGATCTTAACATCAAAAGCATTTTCTAAACTTAATGTAGTCAGGCCATGAGCAGTAAATAGAGAGTCAGTTATTGTAATGTTGTTAGCTGACTTAATATCCACTGAATAATCAATAAACGATACGTTAGAAATAGTGACACCATTGCTAGCATGATCATCATCAGAAGTAGTAAGAAAAGAGTTCTCTCCACCAGTAAAAGTGGTGTTAGCTATTGTAATGTTGTCGGATGAATCAATATCCACTGAACAATTAACAAACAGCATGTTAGAAATAACAACATTGTTGCTACTATAAATAGTAAAAGTGTTAAAAACATCATCGTTGCAGAGAATACTAGGAGACTGATCCAGGCCATGTAGAGTAACATTCTTTACTGCAGCAATGTAAACATCATCATTGATGGCAGTGGTTCCAATGAAGTAGAATGTGATGTTAGAACTGAAACCAAGCAAATACTCATGGTAATACACTGATAAATTGTAACAAGGTGACTGAGTAACTGAACTGCAGTCATCAGACACATAATACTGATGAGGGGAGACACTGCAAGAGCTACTGAAGAATAAGAGAACAACCACTAACAGGAGAGACATAGCTACTGTCTGGACTGACTACTGACTGGTACAACTGGCATATGAACTCAAACTATTTAAGCTACAAGAAACTTTTATGGGCTACTCATTTTCCTCCAAATAGGGAAAATCTGACACATTATAGTAATTGATAACATAACCTCTTCCTGTTATTCAGAAAGGACATGCATGTACAGACGATGAGCTGCCAATAACACTGTCTGCTATGAACAGCCAGGAATACTGTCTACTGTGAAAAACTAAACAAAAACTGACCAGCAAACATAACAATAATAATTATACTCCATATACACATGTACATGTGTAGTTATGTTTTTCTAACAGCACACATAAACATTGAACTGCATGCCAATAATATTGTCTATTGAGGAAAAACATTAAAGAAAGCAATGATAATTATATACTGAATGTATATATGTGCATGCATGCATACATTATAAGGTTCATGTACACAGGAAAAGTTTAGATATTTAACTGCATAATATAGCTGTTGTATGGATTCTGTTTATGCTGCTGTAGACCTATGCAATTAACACTGCTCTTGTAGTAGGGCTCTATCATGGAAAAAGACTGCATGTACATGTACTGCTAATTTCTATAGCATGTAGTTTTAAAACCAGGCAAATAAATGGTTCAATTTGTAGAGCATACATCCCAGCTGTGAGTAGCTGGAGCAGCTTTATACCTGCTGCTTCTGCAGGATTGCAAGAGCAAGTACAACTGCAGGAAGCTATAGCTGGTCAGCTTCAAGAGCCACTTTATAGTATTGATGATTGATGCATGTCAAAGTTCTTCTATTGGGGTAAGGCTATGAACCAAAGGGTTTATATCTTTTTTCAAAGCAGTATATCAAAAACGATAGGTACAATTTATGGATTGGGAAACTCAATTAACTAATAGACTCAGTCTCTCAGACTAATGTGGTGAACCACAAATTAACAGCTCATGGTTGGGACTATTCTGAAGCAGTACAGTAGATGTATAGGCTACTTGTCTTTCCTCTCCTGTACTGCTTCCATAGTACTATGATAAGAAAACCTCATATTAATTATTGGTGTTAATCCTGTTAGAATAACAGGAAGAGGTTTTGTTATCATAGTAAGGAAGCAGTACAGTAGTGGTAAAATGAGTAGGCCCAGTACTCCCTTTACTCCTCTACTGTAGTACTGTACTGCTTCTAATAGTCCCAGCCATACAAGATGTTAGTTTGTGGTTCACATGGACATTAGTCTGACGGAGTCCATCAGCTAATTACTAGTTGATAACTGTACTATCAGTTGTATATGTTTTTTATTATACGTACCAACACGTATTAGAAAATTTTGAATATAGAAAAATCATGAAAAAAATGAACTTAAAGCTACAGAAATAGCACCAGTATACTCTGCATATTAAAAGTCTCACAATCAATTTTAAAAATAATTCAAAGCCTTGTAACTAATAACTGATTATCACTAATAATAATTAAGTGTCATCACCAATCCCATTCTTTATTGCCACATTCTCCGCCGGTGGGTGGAGTCTATGAAACATGAGTATAGTAAGAATGGAGAGATGAGCAATGAGGTAGTAGGTCGCCTTGGCAACTATTTGAGTCTTCTTAAACTGGAGGTACTTGTAAGACACCTAAAAACGAAGAAATCAAATTAAAGTATTCCTAATAATACAACCAATTTATATGTACATGTACAATGTATCTCTATTCTTGTGTTTTATCACACAACAGCAGTTCTCTTTCTTTCTCCCTCTCTCCCTCCCTCCCTCCCTCCCACTCTCTCTCTCTGCTCTCTCCCTCCCTCCCCCTCTCACCATTACTCCTCCAAACAGACCAGTTAGTATAATATAATGTTCAATTGTTACTATTGGTGGACTCAGATAGTAAGCAATACTGTCACTGGCTAGGGGACTAACACACATCAACCTAGCAAATACCAGACTAGGAAATAAGAGACTGGGAGAGAGAGAGGCAGAGGGAGAGAGAGAGGCAGAGGCAGAGGCAGAGGGAGAGAGAGAGGGAGGAAGAGAGAGAGAGGAAGAGGTAAAGAGAGAGGAATAAAGGAAACATTAGATAAGACAACAATAGAAACATATTGTAGGGTGCCTTTTTTTCAAGGGCTGTAAATTTCATAGATTTCGGAATTTTTTAACATTTGCCAAAGTCAAATATGGTACAAAATGGCAGATGACATAAATTCGCAAAAATTAAATCCACAAAATAAAATCTGCGAAATTTAAAGCCTTCGAAAAAAGGTGCCCTATGGTAATGTGTAGATGTACATGTATTAATTAATAACATGAGAACTATAATTACAGTCATTGATTGATGCACTGTAGTGTACATGTAGTGGGGTTTGGTTATGAGTGTCTCGTATTTAAATGATGTCATTAACAAATATTAATTATTATTTCTCACTAAATTTACTAAAATTAGTATACACCATTAAACGTGTATTTCATGTACATGTATCATCATCATCATTTTTTTAGCCCCCAGGCCGTTAAAAAATGATGATGATGATGTTATTTGTTGATGTTATCTGTGTTATTTTTAACACGTTATTTTATTTTTATTATGATGTTATTTTATTTTTAAAATAACATTTTTTTGTTATTGTTATTGTTATTTTTTGTTTTTGTTACATTTTCTTGTTATTTTATTTTTATTATGATGTTATTTGTTAATGTTACATGTACTTGTAGTATGGTGTGTGGGCGGATCAAAGGCACCGCCAGTGCTACAACTTCCAATAACCGCATGGTAGGAAAATGTAGCACTGTGTGGAATATATAGTACTGCACAGTATAATATGTATGGGCTTTCCTGTTAACCACAAGCTTTGATAGAGGCAAATAACAGCCTCAGCTACATACACTAGACATGTAACAACAATAATAGTGATAAATGAGATCTGATCGTCTTGCACTGGCCACCTGCGGGACTTTTGAAATTTCATTTGATCCGCCCACGCACCACTACAAACCAATCAAAGCACTGTTGATTCGTAGATTACAGAAATTATTGCACTCGGGACAGTCTCGACAAAAATATAGCACTCGGCTTCGCCTCGTGCTACATTTTCCTCTCGACTGCCCCTCGTGCAATAATTTCCGTAACATACTCTCAACAGTGCTTTAACTAATACTTTACTGTGTGTTAATGAAGAAATCTAGCAATCAATAATCTTCAATGGATCAGGATAACAACAAGAGATCAGAATGAAGTTGAATTATTATTAGTAAGAGTGAATTATTATTGTTATTATTATTATTAATACCTTGATATCAGAGGTAGTTTAACCCACAGTGATAATGCACGAGAACTTCCAACTAGCACTAAGAGAAAACCAACCGTCGTCACAATAATGAAATGAGTGTAATCAATGTTGGACCAACTCCAAGCTATGAGCTCTGGAGAGAGAGAGAGAAAGAGAGAAAGAGAGAGAGAGAGACAGAGGGAGAGAGAAAAGTGGGAGAAACTTCAGCCAAATTTTGCCAAAATTGAAAAGGTAAGAATTCTCCATTTTAATTACATTCTATATTTCCTGATGCATATACATGTACTTATCTTGCATAGAAACTTTGAGCTGATTCTGATCAAAATTAGATTTTTACAAATTTTTAAAGCTACAATGTAGCTACTGCAAAATCAGACGAAGTACATGTACATGTACATGTTGTTGTTATAGTTGCATGTACACGCCAATTTTCCAGTATACATGTATGCTGTACATGTACAGAGTTGGTTATTGGTATAGTCATTAATACTGACACTGACCATTAGCATGAATGACATTCTTAGTACATGACATGAAGACTGAATACAGACACTCTCCTAACACACAAGACAATATACCCTTAAATAAATAAAAATAAATAAATAAAATAATAATAATAGTTATCAGTTAGGAATAAATAATTACCTGAAATACTCCAACAATACAGTCAGAGGGATAGTGAGCTCCCAGTAGTATCTACAGTAGAATATACAGTACAGGATGTAATGAGAATAATGATGGATGATAAGGTACAGTAAAGCAAGGTTTTATAATAAAAAATATATTTTAAAATTGAGGCAATTTCGGATACATTTTTTGAGAAAAGTTGAAAGGCTTATAGCCTTGGGCATTTTTTTAGAATTTTGACATTTTCATAAAATGGCCGTAACTTGGAAATTTGAAGTCGGAATCAGCTCAAACTTTCTACACAGCATAAGGACATCAATATGTATCAGAAATTGTAATAAAAATTTGGAGTGATTTCGGAGCCATTTTTCAGAAAAAACCATGGGCTATAGCCTTGGGTATTTTTCCAAATTTTGCCATTTTCTTAAAATGGCCATAACTTGAAAATTTGAAGTCGGAATCAGCTCAAACTTTCTACACAGCATAAGGACAGCAATATGTATCAGAAAATGTAATAAAAATATTGAGTGATTTCGGAGCCATTTTTCGGAAAAAAACCATGGGCTATAGCCTTGGGTATTTTTCAGAATTTTGCCATTTTCTTAAAATGGCCGTAACTTATAATTTTGAAGTTAAAATCAGCTCAAACTTTCTACACAGCATAAGGACATCAATATGCATCAGAAAATATAATAAAAATTTGGAGTGATTTTGGAGCCAATTTTTTGAAAAAACCATGGGCTATAGCCTTGGGTATTCCTTGAAAATTGGTCCATTTTTAAAATGACCACAATTCAATTTTTTTTAAATCACCTCAAAATTTCTACACATTTCTACTGTACACAAGTACATGTATATACATTATTATTGGTAATTTCACAGTCACTGAAGTAGTGGGCCTACCCTACTGACAGTAGTGATGAATGGTATCACCACGTAAAGTATAGTGATCATCATATAGAATATGAAGAGACCATCATTGGTAGGATCATTGAGTGACAGATATGATAAATGGAATATATAAGTGAACACAACTCCACAAGTAACAGTCCTAGCTGGGAATGAGGAGGTCTTATCACTGCACCCCTGAGGAGGAGGAGGAGAGAAAGGACGAGTGCTTTAAAGTTATACCTTACTAATAGTGTGTGTACTGCTATTATCAGTATTAATGGACACTGTATATTGGGGGGTTCGGTCTACTAACTTTAGCTGATATTAATAGTCATTAATGTGTACATTTACAAGTAAATTTAGCATTTGTTGTATAGAAGGAAATTTTGGAGGTAGTTAAATTTGGCAAATTTGGCGTTTTGATAGCCATTCACCAAAATAAAAATCCACCATTTTGAGCCATTATACGCATGCTCAATGGCACGTGGCCACAAATTCACCAATCACCAAAATTTAACAATTCGCCTAATTTAGCTCCCTCCAAAATTTCCTTCTATACAGTAAAATCTCTCAATTAAGATGCTAATATTAAACCATTACTACACATAATAGTTAATCATTACATTACTTAATAAATATTTAATTTCATTACATACTATCTTAGCTCTGTTGATCATGTATGGCCTGAACCTCCACAGTAGTCTCTTTGGTGCTTGTGATATTATTAATAAAACAATTGATTGACATAACACTGAGAGTACAGCTCTATCCAACCCAGTGTATATTAATAAATATGGAAGAAAAGCAGCAACTTCAACTGAGAATATTGCTAGGAGAGAGAGAGAGGAGAAAGAAAGATATTACATGTACATGTAATGATTAAAGGCTGGTTTACAATGTTACGCTAGTCCTGACGTTATGTTGACACAGGAGTTGAATTTAGTTCAACC
>NW_003546985.1:1642-4703 GCF_000090795.2 Amphimedon queenslandica | reverse complement strand
GATAACAAATCAAAGTTTGGTCAGCGTAGCTTGATTTGTGTATCGGCAACAATGCCCGCCCACTCACTTGAAGAACTCACTGAAAACGGCTGGGGGGAGGTACCCAATATAATAACAACAGTAGAGACCTCAGAAAGGATGAGAGTACCTGATACTATCAGTCATGAGTACATCAAGTGTGGAGATGATAATAAAGTTGATGTATTAGTGAGTCATTTTAATAAAGTCAAACAAGAGAGAGGAGAAGCAAAAGCTCTTGTATTCATACATAGAGACTCCTCCATTAACCAATTCATGAGTGAACTAGCACAGAAAGACATTAAACACAGAGCTCTTTATAAAGAAGTGATGGATATCAATAAATACAAGTCATTCTTAAGAAAATTTAAAAATGGAGACATTGAAATGGTCATTGGTACTGAAGAAACTGTACGTGGACTCGATTTTAGTTTTGTAGGTACTCTGTACTTGACTGAAGTACCTCGTGATGGTATTGAGTACTTACACCTGGCGGGTAGAGTGGGTAGGATGGGTAGAGAGGGAGAAGTGGTAGTACTGATTGGAGGAGAGAAACAGGACAGAGACGCAGGGAGACTGGAGAGGATGTATAAGAAAAATAATATCACTAATATTAAAATAAATAATAATAATAACAATTAATTCCCAGATGTGGCTGTCTCGCTTCCCCATTCTTCCCCCTCCAGTAAATGTTGTTGTGTAATTTATGTTTTTGCCTGTTTTGTATCAACTTTAGTGCTTATAATTATAACAATGATATTAATAATGGATAATAACAATTTACTTGTACAAATCTGATTTCTAGGAATGTACATGTATATGCACTTGAACATTTACTTTCTTAGAATTTTCAATTTGTTCAAGTACAAATCTCAATTTTAGGAAATATGCAGGAATGTAAAGTGTAACGTACCTTCTTAGAATTCAAATTTGTACTTGAACAAATTTGAAATTAAACAATCAAACCCTCAATCAAACCTGCACTTTGTACTTGAACAAATCAAACCTGAGAATTCTAAGAATATTGATTGTACTTTTCGTAGTAAACCCCCACATAACTGATGGTAAAGGGAATCCACCAGAAAAAAACTTTTTTGCTAGGTATATATACTTGTAATGATTAGTATAGGAACCACATTATTTATACTTTACAGGATATTATAATCATCGTCATTTGTAATAATTTTATTTGAAAATAATTTTGAAGGAGAATCTTGTGCTGTACATGCATAATAACTTGACCTAAAAAAGAGAGAGGGAGAGAGGTATAGTAGCCATCCACTTTGGACCACTCAAATGATGGATTATTTTGATGCACTGTGAGGAAATGACCCAAATGACAATAGGTGGGGAGGGTCTGGCTTGCAAGACTAAAGCTGGGCATTAATTGACTATGCAGCATTGTTGACTGGAGCCATACATACTGTATGTAATATCAACTTGTGGTCAAACCTTTGATGTGGTTGTGTTACATGTTGCATGAAGTAGAGACACTCAGCTTCATGGAACATGTTGCACAACCACATAAAGGCACTGGCAACAAATTTGCCTAAGGGATGCCCACCTACAGGGAGAAAGGGAGGGAGGGAGGAATCCAATGGAATAACAATTTGAAAATTGAAGGAATAAATATACTGCCAGTTCATGTACAAATTTAGTAGATTGCTCACCTGACTGTACTTGTATACATGGAGTGTGGCATGTCAGTAAGTATGATACGTATTAGGAATAAACTGGTAGATAATTTCTTGAAAGCAATCCAAATTAACATTATATTCATTCTACATTGCCTATAGTTGTAATTGACAAATCAGATTGATTGATTATAAATTTTCCCACTATGTTTCCTGTTTCCTGTTTTTTATAGAAATAAATTGCTGGGAGGTTGATGATTAATTCTAATGGGTGCTATACTAACTGTTTATGCAAGTGCTACAACTCTGTGTTGGTACACCATTTATGCCACAGATACCTCCACTTAATTATATAGCTACAGATAGTACTAATTGATAGTACTGTATATTACTATTGGTCTCGTATGTATATTAATACACAGGCTGACTATAAAGGCTGGTTGCTGAAGTAAAAAGCACCCATGCATAGCTTAGCCTATAAATATCATCTCCCCTCACTGAGTAGTCAGTATAGACAGTAGCTATGTCTCTCCTGTTAGTGGTTGTTCTCTTATTCTTCAGTAGCTCCTCCATTGTCTCCTCTGCTCAGTATTATGTGTCTGATGACTGCAGTTCAGTTACTCAGTCACCTTGTAATCCTTTATCAGTGTATGCTAGGAATATGTCTCAATACAATAACACCATCTTCTACTTCATTGGAAACAGTAGCATCAGCAATCATGATATTAAGATTATTACAGTAAAGAATGTTACTCTACATGGACTTGACCAGTCTCCTAGTATTAACTGCAATGGAGATAGCATCGGAGTTTCATTACAATACAGTGATGATGTCACTATTTCTAGCTTATTGTTTAGCTATTGTTCAGTGAAGGTAAATTCATCTAACAATGTTACAATAACTAAATCTGTCTTTACCTCAGACCCTGATATGCCAAAGCATTTAGTTATATCTAATGCTTTTGATGTTAAGATATTGTCCTCAATATTTACTAATGCTTATGTAGTTATTACATATAGCTCAGATCCTGCAGTATGTCCTAATGAACTGCACCATTACTCATTGACACTGACTAACGTTACCTTGAAGGATAGTAGAATGAAACTACATATGAAACAGCATACCTCATACAATGTATCAGTCATTTTTGATCATGTTAAATACAGCTATAGTGTATATAACTTAAAGTATGCACATGCAAATATCTTAAATTTATATTTGGAGGGTCTTTTTAATTTTTTTATTATCAACTCATCATTTCATGACATTCATGGACATAGTTTTAAGATCCAATTTGCTGAAACAGAACCAAGTTGCACAAATCTTGATTTTCAATCATCTTCCAGTTCCACTATTATAATTGAAGACAGCCAATTTTATAAATTTGAAAAAGGACTGAAATTATGGC
>NW_003546985.1:0-1632 GCF_000090795.2 Amphimedon queenslandica | reverse complement strand
TGAAGACAGCCAATTTATAAATTGAAAAAGGACTGAAAATTAATGGCATCAAGCACCTACATATAACTGGAACAGTAAACTATCACATTATTATTAAATCATGTTTGATACATGACAATATAAAAGAAGGATTATTCATTGATGGAACATTTTTGAGATCAACCAAAATCGATATAATAGATACTGAACTTATTGGAAATGGAGGAAATACAATAGCAAGAGTAGCAAACTGTTTACTTAATGCTATTAGTCTCAGTAATGTTACTGTTGCTAACAGTACTTCAACAGGATTGAAACTTGAAAGATCATTAGTGACGATTAAGAATAATTTAATATTCAAGAACAATACTGGAGTAGTTGGAGGAGGATTAGCCATAACTGGCTCATCACGATTGATAGTATCATCATCAGCTAACTTGGAGTTTATTGATAATCATGCTTCTTATAAAGGAGGAGGGATCTATGCTACAGCACAATTTGATATAATATTAAATGCACCAAATATACCTCTTACATTAATAAATAATAGTGCTGGACTGGTTGGTGGTGATATGTATGGATATTATAAATCAAATGAACACGAATGGAAGTTTAATTTGACACACACACACATTAGTTCAACAAGTGATGCAGAAAAAATATGTTTTTGTGATCCTTATAATACAAATAGTTATGGAAACTGTATAGATACAAGTGATCCACACATTCATCCAGGTCAAAAATTGAAGTTTAATGTGGCTTTGTTTGGTTATAATTACTTTAAATCACTAACTCCTACAGATGGTACAGTAGATATATTTAATGACATCAATGGTTTCTTGCTCAATCAAACATATATTCCCAATACTTGTTCATTGATTGAATACACGCCTAAACTGACTCAAACAGGATATCAAAGTTACTTAGTACTTTATTCTTCTATATCAAGCATGGGCACAATTATTAATTTTAATTTCATTGTTAAAGAGTGTCCTATTGGTTTCAGGTTAGATAAGTCACAAGGTTCCTGTGCTTGCAGTCAAAGTGTTTCAAGAGAGAATGTCACATGTGATATAAATACTCTAAACATTACACATAATGGTCTACTGTGGATTGGAACGTATCATACCACTACACCTTTCAATGCTAATGAAACCAATCCTAATGCATGCATTATCAATGAGGACTGTCTCCTCTATTGTTCTCCTAATCCTGTTACCTTCAACTTGAATGACACTCATACTCAATGTGTGGATAATAGAGGACACAGAATGTGTGGATCATGTACAGAGGGATACAGTCTACTAATGGGATCAAACAAGTGTGGACAGTGTCATAATAATTACATGATGATAGCTTGGATTGCTCTGTTTGCAGTGATGGGTGTACTACTTGTGGTTCTACTCATTGCTCTCAATTTAACAGTATCAGTGGGTACACTCAATGGTCTATTGTTCTATGCTAACATTGTCAAGTTATACGAGCCAGTCTTTTCAAGGAAAGGAGCATTACCAGTCTTGAGTCAAGTCATATCATGGATTAACTTAGACTTTGGATTTGAGATGTGTTTTTACAATGGTATGGACAGTTATTCTAAACAATGGCTCCAGTTTGCTTTCCCTCTCTACCTGTGGATCATTATCATTATCATTA
>NW_003546984.1:28627-39902 GCF_000090795.2 Amphimedon queenslandica | reverse complement strand
TATTTGAGAATAATGATAATGATAATCATAATAATATCCAATCACCTTTTTCATTTTCTCGGCCTTTGGAGTTTTATCAGCTTCACTCTCCTCACTGCTGTCATCATCACTCTCACTCTCTGATTCCTCCTGCTTCCTTTTAGTACCAGCAGCTTTAGCTGGTTCCTTTGCCTCTTCCTACAGATACACATAATACCAATAGAACCCACCATCAACAGTTTAACTTTGTTAATTCTGATCCAAATTAAACTTTTATAAATTTTTTAAGTTTTTCCAAAATCGGACCAAAGACCATAGTTACACACTACACAATCTTTAGCCAAATATTTTGTCAAAATTGGAAAGGAAGGAATTCTCATTTTTATAATTTTTTCTGATACATATACATGTCTTTATGTTGTGTTTGAAGTTTGAGCTGATTCCAAAATTAGAGTTTTTATGAATTTTTTAAAATTGCTTAAATAACTATATCTACAAGTTACAAAACACATGGTCACCATTCTACGAGGGGGTCTGCAACTCCAAATAATTCTGTACACCCTTGAAAATAATCTATAATAATCTGTTAATCTTTAAAATCTCCAGTAATCTTTAAAAATCTCAAAATAATCTCACCATATCTGCTAGTATCCGGAGTTTATTATAATTAATTAACCTTAAGTAATAATTATTAATAGTTATAATGGTTAACTAACTTTAATTAATAAATATTAAAAGTTATAAAGTAGTTAATTAATAAATAATCTCAAAAAAATCTCTGATAATCCCAAAAAATTATTGGAAATCTCAAAAAAATCTCTGGTAATCTTCCAAATAATCTCAAATAATCTCTGATAATCTCAAAAATCTGGTTAATCTCTTAATCTCGTACACCTAAAATAGGAGTTGTGGACCCCTCCATAGGCGGTTGCAGGCCTGGGCATTAGGGGTAATGCCCAGGTTGACTTTTTTGACCAATAACAGGGGCGGATCTAGGATTTAATTTTTGGGGGGGCAATTGTGAGATGGGAGGGGTAATTAGGGGGTGTGGTCAACTAGGCTTGTGCAAAACTTTTTGGGAAGTAAAAATTATGAAGACTAAGCCTGCTAAAATGAGCCACTTTGTGGTTTAAAGATAGTTTACATAGTCCAGTACTGCAGCTGCTTCACAGTTTACATAGGTAAACCAAAGTTTATATTAGGCAATTCAAACTAAATTACTTGTTTTACGGATTTTTTTTCTCTAAAATAGAGCAGGCCGGTCGGAATAAATTAAAATATAACCAATGAAATTAATTAACTACTTATTAATTAACTTTAATAATTGTTAGTTAACCACAACTTTTTAAAACAAACTATCAAAATACTCTAGCAACTTCTGTGAGTGTAGGCTTATTTAACATGAATGGCTGCTCTAACAAGTCCCAAACAGTAGATGCCACAGAGGTTTGACATACAGTGGAAGGTAAGATAGAGGAGCTTGCTCTTTTAACAGTAACAAATACATTTAGCGCCATTTTGAATCTAGCCACACCCACCACGTGGTACTGCGCATGCGCATTAGAAAATTTAAATTTATTTTGATTTTCCAAAAATTGGAGTCGGTCGGATCCGTAAACCAAGTAATTTTATTGGAACTGCCTTACTCCAGAATATTTTTTGGGGGGGGGCATTTTCCAAAAATTGGAGTCGGTCGGATCCGTAAACCAAGTAATTTTATTGGAACTGCCTTACTCCAGAATATTTTTTGGGGGGGGGGCATTGCCCCCCAATAGATCCGCCACTGACCAATAATTATATTCATGATTCTGGTGTGGACATCCAGTGTAAACTGTGGTAGTTCAACAGGCTTCTTTGTTGTTTTATGCTAAGAAACCATCTCAATGAAGTTATAGATCAGTATTTTCCATTTTTCCTTGCAAAATTTTATGAAACCACACCCACTAATTATTGATGCCCAGGTCAAACCAAATTTCTGCAACCGCCCATGGACCCCTCGCCATTCTACGACACATGTTAACAGCGAACCCCACATAACAAATCAAAAGTATGGCATTATTACCTTAATAGCCTTTTTCTTTTTATCTGTTTCGACTATCTCTGGTACAACTGGTGCCGCTACTTCATCACTATCCTTGGTCTTCTTGGATTTCTTTGACTTTTTCATTTCCATTTGTTCCTATAGACAGTATAGTAGATATCAATAAAGGCTACATTACTTTCTTGCTATTGTTATCTGAATCCACACTGAGCGAGGAGAATTATTGCCCTTTTAATTTACTTTGTGAACACGACGACTCATGCGACAAGGATCCGTTGTAAAGTATTATACGCATGCGCAAAACCACGTGGCTCAATCATTCTGTTTAGAGAGTGCAGCAAGACTATTATGCGTAGTCTCTGCTGTAACACAGAACGAATAACCTTATTAGCCATAACTATCTATTACGCTATATTATTGTTATTTTTGTTACAATAGAAAAAACTTTTATTTACATAATAATACACTCGATAAGAATGATTAAGAAATTAAAGTTTATTATTATTATAATTATTATCAATCAAAAGATATTTTTGATCCCTTGAACTCTTGTATTGAGCCTTTTCTGAAGGCTGATGGACCTCCTCCTCCTCTACCTAAAGGAACAAATACAACATGACATAAGAACAATCCAATTACAGACACAGTGAAATACACCAAATAGAAATGCTATGATAATGTACACAAGTACGTAGGATCATATCTTTGCAAAACAAAATTTTACAAATTTTGGACTCTTAAAATTCATAAAAATAAAATCTGTTCAACACGGCTGAAAAGTATTGAGGTTTTTGGACAAAATTGCAAAATTTTTGGGCTATATTATAATGGCATATTAACCAATAAGCAATAATGTATTATAAGCTAAAGGCCACTACACAACATGAAACTTTGTTTTATTTCAACTTTATAGGCTCCATTGACTCCTGTAGAAAAGACGTTTCATGAAACAAGTTGTATGGTGTATAGTAAATGATGTATGGTAAAGTGAATTAGTTTTATGTCTGACCTCCTCTTCCTCCACGACCTCTTCCTCCTCCTCTCCCCCCACTGGGTGGTCCTCTCCCCCCACTGGGGGGCCCCCTGTCCTCAGCATAACGTAGCTCTATGGTCTGACCATCAATTGTAATCCCATTGTGCTGCTTGAGGGCTTTAGTAGCAGTATCAATGTCATCAAAACGAATGAATCCAAACCTAATGAGGAGTGGAATGGAAATTGTACATGAGCTATCATAAAAAATACAGAATGAAAAATTACATGCTAATGATGTCATATCATATGCTACCTCCAACATATACCGTACAAGATGATTTATTGGCGAGGAAATAATATTGGCAATTGGCGGTTCTATGAAAAAATCGCCAATAAAAAAATCCGCCATTTTGTTTCAATCTGAGCATGCTGAATGGCATGTGTCACAAAATCGCCAATATAAAATTTACCAATTAACTTTCTAAAGGCAATTTCGCCAAATTTTACTCTTGCCAATAAATCATCTTGTACAGTAATAGTGAAATCAGAATTTTTACACAGGATTTTGGCATAGTGCTCCACTACTTGTTATAAATTGTAAAAGTTGCACAAACATCTACATACATAATGTTATAGGAAAATATAGTTCATGTACATTTGGTGACAATGCTTCCTTATTAATTACAATTGTAGTTCTTTCATACATGTACAAGTAAATAAGTGTAACACATGACTTAGACTACCAAAAAGCTGAACATAATAAAGTTTAAGTTATTTAACTCACCCTCTTTTCTCTCCTGTCTCCCTGTCTTTAGGTAAATACACATCATTGCTGTCAGTAAAGACATTCTGGAGTTCAAACGGTTCAGTGTCCTTGTTTAAACCAAAGACCATTAGGGTACTGTTAGGAGGACGATCTCTGTTACCACCTCCTGGTGTACCACCACGCCCTCTTGGAGTGCCACGCCCCCCTCTACCACCAAATCCACCTAATAATAAATACATAATAGCAACATTATAAAAGGGTTTAAAAACTTGAGGGAGTTGTTTAGGCACACATACACATGTATGACCATTATAAAAGCCATTTAGTGGTGACAAAATTATACAATACAAAAGTACTGTGCTTAAAAGAATGGCTGTACTTTCTGCATGAGTTGTACTGGACAACAAATTTAAAGCTGAAAAGCTTTAAAGTACCACAATATATGGGGAAAAGGAGAGGAATGCATTGATATGTGTATCTTTACAATAGAACTAGTAAGTATAAAGTTATAGCAAGAAAATGAGGACTCAGTTGAACACAAAGGGACTTTAATAGTAAAGACGGTTATAATATAACAATTAACTAATGTTTAATGGTTATAATTACTGAGGGTATACCTCTTGGTGTAGTACTGCTGTTACTGCGACTGTTGGCCAGATCCAGTCTCACATTCCTTCCTAATAGATCAGTCTCTGACAGGGTCTTGATGGCATTTTGAGCCACTGACTTGCTTGAGAAGTCAGCATACCCAAACCTATTGTGGTGCAATAATACTAATAAAAATGCCCACACTGTACAGTATAGCGGGAAATTCTGGAGGGGCTAAAATTTTGCAAATTGCTAAATTTTGGTGATTGGCAGATTTTAATTTGGCAAATTTGTGGCCACGTGCCATTGAGCATGCATATAATGGCTCAAAATGGCGGATTTTAATTTTGGCAAATGGCTATCAAAACGCCAAATTTGCCAAATTAAACCCCCTCCAAAATTTCCTGCTATACAGTATATCTATAAACAATGTATTGTTGCTAATATAGCGCTTTAATTTGGCGGAGTTTTATTTTGGCGGAGTTTTATTTTGGCGATTGGCAAGCAGAATCGCCAATATTAAAACCGCCAATCATTAATGCGCATGCTCAGTAATGTACACAAAAAATCGCCAAATTAAAAACCGCCAATTACAATTTTACAACAAAATCGCCAAAATAAAGCGCTATACGGCATATGTGGCAGACATAAAGCTATTGCTAATACTAGACATTTAAATCCTACTTATGGCAATACAATTAGATACAGCTTGAATCAATTAGATAAAGCTTGAATTCAAGTAGTACTCGCGTGTATACACAATATAAATAATAAGTTCATGCAAAAAGCTTTGAACATACATGCAAATACCGTACAAGATAATTTATTGGCAGGGCAAATTTACCAGTGGAAAGAAATTGACAAATTTTATATTGGCGATTTTGTGCCATGTGCCATTGAGCATGCTTAGATTGAAACAAAATGGCGGATTTTATATTGGCGATTTCTTCATAGAACCGCCAATTGCCAATATTAATTTACCGCGAATAAATCATCTTGTACGGTATTTATAGAATTACGGTATATAAAAAAATACAAGAACGGTACAAGCTCTTTTCACAGACACACTAGCAAATAGTACAAGGACATGATGAGATTATACTCTTAACTACAGCGTACCCTTTGGGTCGGCCATCACGCATTATGATCCTAACAGAGCTAGGCTTGAATCCTGAATCATCAAAGAATGCATACAGTGAGTCCTCATCACAGTCAAACGAAAGATTACCACAAAATATCGAACACTCTATAAAAAAGGAAATAAATCTTCAAATAAATTTGAAGAAGCTAGCAGAATTAAAATTAAACATAATTGATTCAAAACATGCATGAAGTACACGATGTATCTTAAATAAATATATTATGTTTAGCGGACCTTCATTATCAGCCTTTCCATTGGTGATTGGTTTTGATGGAGTAGTGGTAGCTGGTTTGTCTTCTTCTTCATCATCACTGTCCTCATCACTGTCATCACTTGAAGACTCTGCAGCTGTGATAATAATAAATAAATAAATAATGTCACATTTTTAAAATGGGTTCAAAATCATGATTGCATTTTTATGCAAGCTTAAGCTGATTTAGAACATTTCTTTAAGACTTAACTAGCAATTTTTTAAAAAGAAAAACATGAAAATCACAAAAAACTAAATAAAGAAGTATTTCCTTTCACACAAGAAAAATGGGGAAACTTATTGTGTACATAAGCAAGCATAGCAATTATTGTCCCTAAACAAAGTTGTATCATAAATATTTTTCAACTCAATACCTTTTTTCGTTTTCTTGGCCTGTGGAGCTTTATCAGCTTCACTCTCCTCACTGCTATCATCATCACTCTCGCTCTCTGATTCCTCCTGCTTTCTTTTAGTACCAGCGGCTTTAGCTGGTTCCTTTGCCTCTTCCTACAGATACACATAATACTAATAGAACCCACCATCAATCGTTAATTCAACATTGTGGTTACTGTATAGCTCTAGATTTTTGTCAGTCATAATTTCGATCATATTTGTAAAATTAATTTTTATCAATAAAACTGAATTTTCGCCATAATTTATTACAAATCCACATATTAATACATTTAAGTAATCAAACATTTTTGACTGGTGAAAATTTTGGAGCTACACAATGCTTAATAAAATGGCTGCCAGGGGGTTAAAAATTGTCAAAATAAAATCTGTTATTTTTATTAAAAAAGATGAAAATTAAGTCTCCAAACAATGCCCAAGACAAAGGACTATATCTATACATGTAGTTCAGAGAAGCTTTAGTATACATGCAAATGACATCTTAGTTTATAACTGTAATTTATGCATTAGTTGAAAAGACGCTCTTTACGCTCTTTTATTTGCTTGACATGACTTTGTGAATTCTTTCAAGAACAGGACAAAAGAAATATCATTCAAACGCTTACACTTTCATCATCAGAAGAAGAGTCATCAGATGAATCACTGTCTTTAGCAGGAGTAGGTTTAGCAACCGGTTTAGGAGGAGTAGTATCTTCACTATCAGATTCTTCATCACTACTACTACTGTCATCCTTCTTCTGTTAGAGACATGGAAAAACGTTTCAAAAAGTGGTTATAAAAGTTAAAAATTTCACAGCTGTACATCACAATAAAATGAGACAATATCAAGATTAGATAAAACCACAACAGCACAATAAATAATCAAAAGTAGTCTCTACATTTGCATGTTAATAAACTCTACCTTGGCTGGGGGTGCTTTCTTTCCAATCTTAGCCACTTCCATGTCTTCATCAGAACTATTGCTTGAGCTATCATCATCTTCAGCTGCTGGTCTCTTGCCAGTAGCCTTCTTTGATGGAGGGGGAGGCTGAGCTGCCTTCTCTGACTTTTTCTTCTACATAATGATAATAAAAATGCATAAATAGCTCTAATGTTTAGATATATACCGTAAAGCACCAAATTTTCAATGGCTGTAAATTTTACGAATTTCACAATTTTTGGAGATTTGCAAAGAAAATTCATGTCAAATTATTACAGTACAAGATGGCAGGCGACATAAATTCACAAAAATTGAATCTGCAAAATAGATTTTTGGGCAAATTCACAAAATTTACAGACGTACATGTAGAAATAGTAGAACAATGGAATACACTTCCTCTTATCCAGTACACGTACTTTTGCTGTTTCTTTAGCTGATGGAGTATCATCTTTCTTTGCCGGTTTCTTTGCCTTCTTACCTTTAGCTGTTTGCTCTTTCGCAGCCTAAAACCACAAAATTAAGAACTTATATACCCAAAAGAAAACGCCGTGCTAAAATCAAAAAATTTTAACGAAAATTTTTTTAATTTTTAAAATCATTAATTTAATGGGCATTTGTGACCCTGATGTTTCTGTGGTTTGCCCCTCATGGACCAATTCAAAGCTGACACAATAATCACTTAATACAAAAATACCCAGCCAGATTACATAATTTTGTGGGCATGCTACTAAAATTAGTAACACAAATAATCAAGTGAACATTGCTTTTTCTAGCCCAACTACAAACCCCGGGGTCCTAATTCAACTTTATTATACAATGAAACACTTACACTTTCATCATCAGAAGATGAGTCATCAGATGAATCACTGTCTTTAGTAGCAGTAGTAGGTTTAGCAACTGGTTTAGGAGGAGCTGCAGTTTCGCTATCAGAATCCTCATCACTGCTACTACTGCTGTCATCCTTCTTCTGTTTGAAAAAAGAAATAAAGACATAAAAATATATTTGTTATTTTTTTCTATTTAATTTTTACCAAATACCTCCAAATTTTCGTCAGTCAAAATTTTTTATCAAAAACATAACTTTTAATTTTTCGTCAATAAAACTTTTGATATATTAATTATAAATCTGCATACTAACCACATGGAGCAAAAATTTCGTCAATTAAAAATTTTTGTCACACAAAAAGTTTGACAAATTTATGATTGAGAAAAATTTGGAGCTATACGTAGTGTGGTAAATTTTATGTGGTTATCAAGCATGCTTGGTGTAGCAACCTGGTACACACTACATTACCTTAGTGGGAGGAGCTTTAGTGGGAGGAGCTACTGTCTTTGATGTCTCCATTTCTTCTTCTTCGTCAGAGCTGCTGCTAGAGCTTTCCTCTTTCGGTTTGGTGACAGCCTTCTTACTGCTCTTGGCCGGTGGAGGTGCTGCCTTCTCTACCTTCTACATAAATACAACATTATACTGTATAGTGGGAAGTTTTGAAGAGAGAAATTGGCAAATTGCAAAATTTTGAGATTGGTGAGTTCCAATTTGGCAAATTTGTGGCCATGTGCCATTGAGCATGCGTATAATCGCTCAAAATGGAGATTTTTTATTTTGGCGAATGGCTATGAAAATACTAATTCACTAAATTTAATTCCCTCCATAATTTCCCAATATACGGTATCACTTAAAATTTTACACAAAGAGTTTGCCACAGGATTTTGGTATAGTGCTATAAGACCTTGTACTAAAGTACATGGATGGTCATGGCCAAATTTCGCCAAAAATGCTAGGAGAAAATTCTTCATTTTTATAATTTTTCTAATACGTATACATGTTCTTGTGTTGTGTAGAAAGTTTGAGTTCATTCCGATCAAAATTGGATTTTTTTATAAATTTTTAAAGTTGCTTAAAAATCGGGCCAAAGACCCTGTACTATAGTACAGGGGTTTTGGCTAAATTTCGCCAAAAATGACTAGGAGAGAATGTTCCATTTTTATATTTTTTCCTAATACGTATACATGTTCTTGTGTTGTGTAGAAAGTTTGAGCTAATTCCGATCAAAATTGAATTTTTATGAATTTTTCAAGTTGTTAAAAAGGCTTTTAGTGTATTGTGGTCCTTGTCGGCTCATGAAGCTCATGCTGTTTAGCTCACTTAGCATGCTTTGTGGGGAACCCGGATGCCAATTGCCAAGTGAACTAAACAGCATGTACCATAATAGCAGGAAATTTTGGAGAAAGTTAAATTTGGCGAATTGCTAAAATTTGGTGATTGGCGAATCTTAATTTTGAAAATTAGTAGCCATGTGCAGTTGAGCATGCATATAATCAAAACACTAAATTCGCCATATTTGATTCCCTCCAAATTTCCCACTATACGGTACTTTATGAGCTACAATAATAGTACATGGCTTTTGAAGTAACATCTAAAATAAACATGAGGTTTAACACATTATTGAGTGAGTTACTTCACACAAGACTATGCACTGAAATAATTAATAATACAATACCTTAGGCTTAGCTGCCTTTGCATTCTTTTCTGTTTCCATTTCTTCATCAGAACTGCTGCTGGAACTGTCTTCCTCTACTTTAGCTGCCTTCTTGGGAGGAGGAGCAGGCTTTTCTACCTTCTAATGATAAAGAGAATTTATAAATAAGATGACCGTACAACAGGAAATATTAAATGAAAAAATCAAATCGATACTCTTTACGTTACGACCATAATGTCATTGAGCATGTTCAGAATGAAGCAAAAGATAAATTCATTTTATATGTCAGCAAAATACTATAGCCTGTATAATTATTATAAAGGATTATAACATACTACAATTATTAAAGGCTTGGAAAATAAAGCAACAATTAAATGTCACTGTATACGGACAAGTACATTTACATGTATAATGGCTTTTAACTGTATTGATAACAGTATTATCACTGCAATTTCTGAGTCACATAAGCTGCTCACAAATGTACCATAACCTCAAAAAGGTAAAAATCATTTTCTTCTTAACTTTCATAATTTGCTAATTCTTTTACAAGCTACCTCTACAGGCTACACAAGAGATTTAAAACACGTGGCTACCATTGTCACTCACGTGTTATGGCGGCTACTTCTTAAAGGCCATAGCCAAGACTCACTATTACCTTGCTAGCCTTCTTCTTTTTCTTTTTATCTGTTTCGACTACCTCTGGTACAACTGGCACCGCTACTTCATCACTATCCTTGGTCTTCTTGGATTTCTTCGACTTTTTCACTTCCGTTTCTCCCTTGACTGCCTGTTGATAGCAAAGGAAAGATACAGAGAATATCCTACACATCAATAAAGGCTACATTACTTTCTTGCTCTTCTTATCTGAACCCATAGTGTGGAGAAATCGAGGGAGAAAATGCGAGGAGAAATGGAGTTGTAAGCTCAGTGAACACTGAACACGAGGAGGGGCAAAGTACGCATGCGCAAAACCACGTGGAAACCCAATGCCATCATGAGTGATCTCGTTGCTTAGAAAAAGTTGCTGCTCTTTTTGGCATGGCAGGGCATGAGACAACATGCATTTAATAATAATATACGACAAATCAATCACTAAAATCAAATCACTACAAAACTTTTGTTGAAATTCTAACTAAATTCTAACTACAAACTACACTACAATAGGACAGTTTTGAAATCCATGTCCAAATCCAATCAACCATGGCACTATCCCCGACTGATCTGCGTCCTGCAGGCACAAGTTGATGATCCAGACTTGTTACCATGACATATCACATTAAGGAAGTGATTCCCATAGCATTCACACACTCTACAGACACCAAATAACTTCTTCTTCCTGCTGAATAGGTTCCATGTTTTTGATAATGGACGAAATGTCTTCCGACCAGACCAATAAATCTATATCATGAAACAAAAATAAATAATGTTTTTAATTACAGTGATTATATTTTTATACCTTGCATCGTGGCCCCCATTTCCAGTAACACTTTGTTTTTCTTTTTTGCCAAAATGCTTTAAGATAGATCCTTCCAGTAGTAATAGAGTATACTTCAAAGCAAGCATTGGCATCTCCTTTAGGTGATGTATCACAGACTGTGGTTGATGCCTCTGGAGTTATGTGATAGCTGAGTGAGGCTGTCACACCCATCCCTATCTTGAATATCAACTGCATAAAGATGGTGCAAGTTGTGTTTGTGGATGTGAAAGAAAGTAAAATTTATGTTACA
>NW_003546984.1:22524-28209 GCF_000090795.2 Amphimedon queenslandica | reverse complement strand
TGAGCCAGTGACTCAATGAGATTGTAGTTACGATTGCTACTTGAGGACCAGTTCCGTGAAGTAGTTGCTCTTTTTTGACGGCCAGCAGCAACGTTGTTTGATTCTAATCCTTTTTGGAGGATTTTCTTTGAAGTCTTATCATTAATGGCTGTGAAGTATTCCTTGAGAGAATTCGTCAGTTCATCTTCCTTGTATTTGATACCAGCTATGATTAGTGCTGATTTGAGGTCTTGAGAAGCATCATAATCCTTTTTGATTTTGAATGAATAAAGTGAGTTTTTGAATGGAGATGTTAAACTCTCAACCACTTCTAGAACTACTTGAGGATGCAGGGACTCAGTGACAAGTGTAGTAAACTCTTTCTGTACTGCACCATCCATTGAGACTCCTCTCAGAGCATCGATGGTGTAGGATTGATAAGTATCATCGGAAATAAAAGGTTCGAGAATTGGTATTATTTTCTTAGAAGCTGTGTTACCAAGAGCATGAATAAGAACTGAGGTCTCTTCTGGAGTCATTGCTGATGTTAGTTTCACAGACAAATACTTAACAATCTTATCTTCAACATTAGTATGACGACCGAGTGTACCCAAAGAAAGTATGAGCTGATTAGCAACATAGTCATTTGATTTTAAAGACTCATATTGACTGATTAGAGAATCTACAGTACTGGAATGAACAGAAGGCATTAAAGCAATCTCAACCAGTAAGCTAGTGACTTCTAAATATGAATCTGAATGAACCTTTAACATATCTAACAGTGCCTAATATGAAAATAGTATAAATTTGTACATCAGTAATCATTAAATACCTTTTGTGATTCCAGGTTGCCTACAGAGCTTAACAAATGATATATCAATACCCTCTCATCACTTGATTCTTCCTCCATTTCTATCTACATGTTATATTGAAGTCATATTCAATCATAATACCAGTAATCAAATTCCTATAACTATATGCATTGGCATGTACCTCATTGAGTCTTTGCAGTAATTGTGGTAGTTTTTCTCTAGTACCAGGTAATGCTCCATTCTTAGACTCAAGTTTTAATAATTTCCTCCACTTATCCACTAACTGTACTACTCAGCATGATAGAAAAATGCCAACATGAAATCAATCGTATATACTATATTTGTTGCATACTTGCTTCTTCTGATTCAGTATCTCTTTGTATTCGCTTGACTGACTCGTCAAAAGATGGTAACTCATTACTCAACTCTTCCATTGCTTCTGCATCAACTTCAACTAAAAACAACAATGTGCTTTTGCTTAAGTGTTATTCTTTCAATCATCAGTGCATCAAATCAAAAAATCAAAACAATATACTGGTACTATACAGTACCTTCATTGATAGTAAACAAAATATTCCCAAATGTATCATCAATGATGGTACAGTTTCATATTTATTTTATATTTATATATCTATATTTGTATATTATTCAATGATGGTAGCTCATTAGTTAACTCTTGCATTGCTTCTGCATCAGCTTCAACTACAAATTTAAAGTATGCATTTGGAACAAAGACCTTCGAAATGTATACACTGGATTGTACAAATGCATACATTGTTTTATTGACTGTGTTATTGTTGCAATTGACTGTATATGCACATTATGCAGCAACCAAAACAATAGTTATTATACCTTCATCAATTGTAGCCAAAATATCCCCAACTGCACACTCACTGCTGGCCATTACAGCGGTGAGCCCTTCTACAAGATCTTTTCTTGGTGGTTTATAGCAGCGAGACAGCTTGAGCTTGTAATCACTGATAGCTCCCAGTGGAGGCACTGCTTTATCATTGGTATCTGATGCAGTAGCTTTATCCTCTTCCTCTGCTCCAAGCTCAAGGACTGATTTCCCTTCAGAAAATTGTATCCTTCTCTCGCTGTCTATTTCAAGCTTATCGTGCTCATGAAAGTAGAGAGTTCCCTTTCTATCTTCAATGGAAGCCTTTCCAGCATAAACTGACACATCACGAGAGTCAATCCTTCTTTCTTGAATCTGTTTATTGCCCTCAGAGAAATACCTACACAGTACACACAAAAGAAACCACATGGAAAGGCACGTTTTTTTATAAAAACAATATTATCTTTTACTTGTAATGTGACTTGTGTTTTGATTGAGAGTCAGTTTCATTAGCAACAGCTGTTTCTTTGTAGTTAGCTTGAAAAGCACTAGCAATGCTCCTCTTGATATTAACAACCCACTCCTTTTCACTTTTAGGATGAAAAACGCCCAATACTTTACCACTGGAAGTGCTCTGGGCAAAACAGAAGAATTTATCCAAGTGTTTGATTGGAGCCTCAGTACTTCGAGAATATAGGAAGAAAATTAGGTCAGTTTATGAAATAAAATCATTATAATATTAAAAGGTATTTTCTCATTCTTACTCTGAATTATATTTATTCTCTTTATTAGATATTCGACCCACAGCATCTCTGACATTGATACAATAACGAATGGCTGGCTCCTTTTTAAAATCACCCCAACTGTAATATTAAAAATCAATGTATATTATAAAATTATGCATCAATGAAAGTATTAATGTTACTGTATTGACCTGATTCACAGAATATGTCAACATTTGCAGTAATATGAGTGTCTTCTCCTCCCTTCACTTCTCCATCAACACTGTACTTGTATGTGCAAGTCATACTAGCTTTCTAATAAAGAAATATACAAAATAAAACCACAATGGCTGCATGCATGAAGCACTTACTTTACTGCAATCACCGATCTTCCTGTAGTCTTTCTTAGCAGCAGCTCCAGCATCACTGGTAGAAGAGAAAAGAACAAAAGCCAGTACTAAAAATACAATCAGTCTCATTTTTCTTGTTTGTCTTGACTCAACTGAAGATGGCAAGGTTTAGGTTTCAAGTTATATAAGGCTCAACATGTTTGCATAACTTGATAACAAAGCAGCTCCGGATCACAACCAGTGACATATACACACATACATCTATTGATAACAGTTGCTTAAGGCTGAACATGTTTGCATAACTTGATAACAAAGCAGCTCCGGATCACAAACAGTGACATATACACACATACATCTATTGATAACAGTTGCTTAAGGCTGAACATGTTTGCATAATCTGATAACAAAGCAGTGGATCACAAACAGTGATGTATATACATGTACATCTATTGATAACAGTTGCATAAAGGCTGACATGTTTGCATAATAACAAAGCAGGAAGCTCCAGATGGAGCAGGTATAGAAATACACTCATAAACAGCACATGATATACATCTATTGATAATAGTTACTTATACTGTAAACCCTAGAAATTTAATGACTTTTATGTTTAACATTTTTGCAATGGTGGGTATATTGTACATTGACAATTATATTTACGTCCATTAACTTTAACAAAAGTAGGTCAATGGTTAAATATATAGTTAAAATTAATGGACAGTGTTTACAGTATATGTGTATTTGCAATACAAGAAACTGCAACTACCCTAGTGTTATTGCAAATTAAAACCATACACATCATATTATACCAAAATGGGTAATATTTTTGTTTTCATGCCAATTTAAGACAAAGAAATGAGATATTGAAACTAGTTTGTTTGTCTTTTCTGCTGCTTCAGGAGTGACTGTCGAAATGAGTCCAACTTTTCTTGTATCAAACGGACTTGCTCTATACAAAAACGATGGGCAAGTCAAGCAATACAGTCTGTATAGTGCTTTAATTCGGCAAAGTTATATTTTGGCAATTGACGGTTTGCAAGCAGAATTGCCAATTATTGATGTACAATGTACATGTACTGTACATGCTCAGTAATGCATTTGTACACAAAAAATTGCCAAATCAAAAACTACTGATTCAAATGTTACAGCAAAATTACCAAAATGAAGTACTGCCAAAATAAAGTACTATACGTTACTCTAGCAATCATAAAACACATCAAACTCACTAAGTTGTTCAGCTTTGTCCACAGCATTGCCTCTAATAAGATCCCTCTTCCTTTTCTCATCATTACCAATGTTATCCAAAATAATCTTTAGCTGCTGCTCAAGCTGTCTCACTATAATATAAAGTATTTCATATGTGAGCCTAGTACCATATAGCTGAAAATATTTGCTGGAATTTAATTTGCTTCATAAAAACGCACAATTTAATTCCGCAAAGCATTATAGGTAATAGGTGTACCAACAGTACATGCCTACACCAGCAAAATTAAATTCTGTACACATTAAAATGTTCTAAATTGGTACAAAATCACAAAATATAATTCCTGCAAACTTTTCCATCTATATGGTATAGAGCTAATACTTAAGAGCCATACCTTCCCTGTCTAATATTTGTACTTTGAGTGTGCGGGCGGAACTCTACATTACTTGCTGTACTCGCCAAAAGAATGTCACCTCAGGGCAAGCAAACTAAAATACACAAAAGAAAATTAAATTTTTCAGAATTTTGACGCCTTTTTAAATGGTCGTAACTTGAGAAATATTTGTCTGAATCACCTAAAACTTTCTACAAAGCATAAAGACATCAATACGTATTAGAAAATGTAATAAAAATTTGGGGTGATTTTGGAACCATTTTTTGGAAAAACCATGGGCTTTAGCCTTGGGTATTTTTTAGAAAATGGCTCAATTTTTTAAAATGGTCGTAACTCAAAAAATATTTGTCGGAATTACCTCAAACTTTATACACAGCATAAGGACATCAATATGTATTAGAAAATGTAATAAAAATTTGGAGTGATTTTGGAGCCATTTTTTGAAAAAATCATGGGCTATAGCCTTGGGTAATTTTCAGAAAATGGCTCAATTTTAAAAATGCTCATAACTTGAAAAATATTTGTCAGAATTACCTCAAACTTGCTATACAGCATAAGTACATCAATATGTATTAGAAAATGTAATAAAATTTTGAAGTGATTTCAGGGCCACTTTTTGAAAAAACCATGGGCTATAATAGCCTTGGGTAATTTTCAGAAAATGGCTCAATTTTAAAAATGCTCATAACTCGAAAAATATTTGTCGGAATTACTTCAAACTTGCTGCACAGCATAAGGACATCAATACATATTAGAAAATGTACTAAAAATTTGGAGTGATTTTAGAGCCATTTTTTGAAATAAATCATGTATCTCACTTGCGGGCTATGTTGTCTTAACAGAAATCCTTTCTGACAATTGTGTGCTTTCTGTTGTGTTTGTTGCAAGAAGTGGAGCCTGTATGCGTGACTCCATGCTAATTGAATCTACAAGAGTACAACAACACTGGAGTAATGATGTAACCAATAGATAAACACTTGTACTTCTTCCTCAGGAACAATCAGTCCTTTGTTCTTCAGTGACCTTTGAACTGTTAGGACTTCATCAACAAAGAGTTTGTTTGGATGATTCTAAGGCAAAAACAATAACCATTAATTATTAATTGTTATAAATTAATGTACGTGTAATCATAAAAAGTTATTCTGTATCTGGAAATTGATACTTTAATTTAATTTAATTTAAGTGATTTAATTTTTACATAATAAAACAGTGTCATACATGTATGTATTATTGAATGTGGTAAAAAATATTATTTTTTTATAAAAATAATATTATCTTTTACTTGTAATGTGACTTGTGTTTTGATTGTGAATCAGTTTCATTAGCAATAGCTGTTTCTTTGTAGTTGGCTTGAAAAGCACTAGCAATGCTCCTCTTGATATTGAC
>NW_003546984.1:0-20394 GCF_000090795.2 Amphimedon queenslandica | reverse complement strand
TAGTTGTGATTGCTACTTGAAGACCAGAGTGAAGTAGATCCTCTTTTTTGACGGCCAACAGGAATGTTCTTTGATTCTAATCCTTCTTGGAGGATTTCATTTGAGGTCCTATCATTAATGGCTGTGAAGTATTCCTTGAGAGAATTCATCAGTTCATCTTCCTTGTATTTGATAGCAGCTCTGATTAGTGCCGATTTGAGGTCTTGAGAAGCATCATAATCTTTTTTAATTTTAAATGAATAAAGTGAGTTTTTGAATGGAAATGTTAAACTCTCAACCACTTCTAGAACTACTTGAGGATGCAGGGACTCAGTGACAAGTGTGGTAAACTCTTTCTGTACTGCACCATCCATTGAGACTCCCCTCAAAGCATCGATGGTGTAGGATTGATAAGTATCATCAGAAATAAAAGGTTCAAGAATTGGTATTATTTTCTTAGAAGCTGTGTTACCAAGAGCATGAATAAGAACTGACGTGTCTTCTGGAGTCATTGCTGATGTTAGTTTCACAGACAAATATTTAACAATCTTATCTTCTACATTAGCATGACGACCGAGTGTACCCAAAGAAAGTATGAGCTGATTAGCAACGTAATCGTCTGATTCTAAAGACTCATATTGACTGATTAGAGAATCTACAGTACTGGAATGAACAGAAGGCATCAAAGCAATCTCAACCAGTAAGCTAGTCACTTCTAGAGATGAGCTTGAATGAACCTTTAACATATCTAATAGTGCCTATTATTAAAATACTCTAAAGTTGTGCATCAGTAATCATTAAATACCTTTTGTGATTCCAGGTTGCCTACAGAGCTTAACAGATGATATATCAATACCCTCTCATCACTTGATTCTTCATCTGTTTCTATCTACATGTATATCAAAGTCATATTCAATCATAATACCATCATAATACAAGTAATCAAACTGCTATAACTATGTATGTATTGGCATGTACATGTACCTCATTGAGTCTTTGCAGTAATTGTGGTAGTTTTGCTTTAGTACCAGATAATGCTCCATTCTTAGACTCAAGTTTTAATAATTTCCTCCATTTATCAACTAACTGTACTACTCAGCATAAAAGAAAGAGTGCCAGCATAAATTACCACAAAAATTAATTGTATATATTTGTTGCATACTTGCTTCTTCTGATTCAGTATCTTTTTGTATTTGTTTGACTGTCTCATCAAAAGATGGCAATTCATCGCTCAACTCTTCCATTGCTTCTGCATCAGCTTCAACTACAAATAAAATAGTGTTGTTCTAGTTTTTTGGAGCTAGAACTAAATCTGATGTAGTTCTGGCTTTTTTCAGCTAGTTCTAGTTCTTGGAACTAGAACTAGAACTAATACTAGTTACAGGTTTAGTCCTGGAACTAGAACTAGAACTATTTCAGTATGGGTTTAGTACTAGAACTAGAACTAGTACTAGTTATGCATGGGTTTAGTATTTGAACTAGAACTAGAACAAATATTAGTTACGGGTTTAGTACGAAACTAAAACTAGAACTAATTTAAAAAACAAGAACTAGAACAACACTAAAATAAAATACAATGTTATGTGGTAAACAACAATGTGCTTTTGCTTAAGTGTTATTGCTTCAATCATCAGTGCATCAAATCAAAAAAATCAAAACAATATACTGGTACTATACAGTACCTTCATTGATAGCAGACAAAATATTCCCAAATGTATTATCAATGATAGTACAGTTTCATATTTATTTTATATTTATATATTTATATTCTTATATTTTTATATTTTTCTGATGATGGTAGCTCATCAGTTAACTCTTGCATTGCTTCTACGTCACCTTCAACTAGAAATTTAAAAATATGCATTTGAAACAAAGCAATTTGAAAGGTATACACTGGATTGTACAAATGCATAAATTGTTTTGTTAACTGTGTTATTGTTGTGATTGCCTGTATGTGCACTATGCAACAATCAAAACAATAATACCTTCATTAATAGTAGCCAGAATATCCCCAATTGCACACTCATGACTGGCCATTACAGCAGTGAGCTCTTCTACAAGATCTTTCCTTGGTGGTTTATAGCAGCGAGACAGCTTGAGCTTGTAATCACTGATAGCTCCCAGAGGAGGCACTGCTTTATCATTGGTATCTGATGCAGTAGCTTTATCCTCTTCCTCTGCTCCAAGCTCAAGGACTGATTTCCCTTCGGAAAATTGTATTCTTCTGTCACTGTCTATCTCAAGCTTATCGTGCTCATGAAAGTAGAGAGTTCCCTTTCTATCTTCAATGGAAGCTTTTCCAGCATAAACAGACACATCACGAGAGTCAATCCTTCTTTCTTGAATCTGTTTACTGCCCTCAGAAAAATACCTACACAACAACAAAACACACAAAAAGTGCACCTTTTTATAAAAATAATACTATCTTTTACTTGTAATGTGATTTGTGTTTTGATTGTGAGTCAGTTTCATTAGCAACAGCTGTTTCTTTGTAGTTGGCTTGAAAAGCACTAGCAATGCTCCTCTTGATATTGACAGCCCATTCCTTTTCACTCTTAGGATGAAACACACCTAATACTTTACCACTGGATGTGCTCTGGGCAAAACAGAAAAATTTATCCAAGTGTTTAATCGGAGCCTCAGTACTACAAGAATATAGGAAGAAAATTAGGTCAGGTGTTAAAATCAAACCATCAAAGAATAGCATATCTTACTCTGAATTATAATTATTCTCCTTATTAGATATTCGACCCACAGCATCTCTGACATTGATACAATAACGAACGGCTGACTCATTCTTAAAAACACCAACTATAATAACAATAAATTATTAATTGTCAAGTACATATAAAATTCATGCAATTATGACATTACTGCATTCAAAATCATTGTTAGTATGTACTCTATACAATCATGTTACAGTATAGGTATTAATTGACCTGATTCACAGAATATGTCAACATTTGCAGTAATATGAGTATCTTCTCCTCCCTTCACTTCTCCATCAACACTGTACTTGTATGTGCAAGTCATACTAGCTTTCTAATAAAGAAATAATGATACACATAAAATCCCGATGGCTGCATGAAGCTCTTACTTTACTGCAATCACCGATCTTCCTGTAGTCCTTCTTAGCAGCAGCTCCAGCATCACTGGTAGAAGAGAAAAGAACAAGAGCCAGTACTACAAACACAATCAGCCTCATTTTCCCTGTTTGTGTCTTGACTCAACTGAAGATGGTTAGGTTTACATTTCAAGTTATAAAAGGTTGAGAATGTTTGCATAACTTTATAACAAAGCAGCTCCGGATCACAAACAGTGATATATTCACACATATATACATCTATTGATAATAGCTGCATAACTTTATAAAAACGCAGCTACGAATTACAAACAAGTGAGACATAGTTGCATAAAGGCTGACAGTTTGCATAATAACAAAGCAGGAAGCTCCAGATGGAGCAGGTATAGAAATACACTCATAAACAGCACATGATATACATCTATTGATAATAGTTACCTGTACTGTAGACCCTAGAAATTTAATGAAATTTATGTTGAACGTTTTTGCAATGGTGGGTATATTGTACATTGACAATTACCGTAGATCAGGAAATTAGTGTGGTACAAAATTTTTGTGTTTTAAAATTGTGCTGTGATTTAATTTTTACTAAATAAGACTGTGTCGTGTATTATTGAATGTGGCATACAATTATATGGGTGATCTAATTTTTGCGAAATTCTAATTCAGTAAAATTTAAATCACAGTAAAAATTTCCAGATAGATGGTATATTTCCATCCATTAACTTAGACAAAATTAGGCCAATGGTTAAAATAGTTAAAATTAATGGATAGTGTTTACAGTATATGTGTATTTGCAAAACAAGAAACTGCAACTACCCTAGTGTTATTGCAAATTAAAACCATACACATCATATTATACCAAAATGGGTAATAATTTTGTTTTCATGCCAATTTAAGACAAAGAAATGAAATTTGAAACTAGTTTGTTTGTCTTTTCTGCTGCTTCAGGAGTGACTGTCGAAATGAGTCCAACTTTTCTTGTATCAAACGGACTTGCTCTATACAAAAACACAATGGGCATATAAAGCAATACTGTATAGCCCTTTAATTTGGCAAAGTTTTATTTTGTTTTTTTCATTTTTTATTATTTAAGTTTTATTTTGGCGATTAGCGGTTTGCAAACAGAATTGCCAATTTTAGATGTACATGCTCAGTCATGCATTTGTACACAAAATTGCCAAATCAACCAATTCAAATTTTACAGCAATATCACCAAAATAAAACACCACCAAAATAAAGTGCTATACATTACTCTAGCAATCATAAAACACATCACACTTACTAAGTTGTTCGGCTTTGTCTACGGCATTGCCTCGAATAAGATCTCTCTTTCTTTTCTCATCATTACCAATGTTATCCAAAATAATCTTTAGCTGTTGCTCCAGCTGTCTCACTATAATATAGAGTATGTCATACATGAGCCTAGTACCATATAGCTGGAAATATCTGCTGGAATTTAATTTGCTGTTTGCTGTTCATCATAAAAACGCACAATCTAATTCTGCAAAGCATTATAGGTAATAGGTGTACCAACAGTTCACGCCTACAACAGCAAAATTAAATTCTGCATACATTAAAATGTTCTGAATTGGTACAAAATCACAAAATATAATTCCCGCAAACTTTTCCAGCTATATGGCATAGAGGTAGTTCTCAAGAGCCTTACCTTCCCTGTCTAATATTTGTACTCTGAGTGTGCGGGCGGAACTCTGCATTACTTGCTGCACTCGCCAAAAGAATGTCACTTCAGGGCAAGCAAACTAAAATACACAAAAGAAATTAAATTGTTCAGAATTTCGTCGTTTTTTAAAATGGTCGTAACTTGAAAAATATTTGTCGGAATCACCTTAAACTTTCTACACAACATAAGGACATCAATACGTATTAGAAAATGTAATAAAAATTTGGGGTGATTTTGGAACCATTTTTTGAAAAAAACCATGGGCTATAGCCTTGGGTATTTTTCAAAAAATGGCTCAATTTAAAAAATGCTAATAACTCAAAAAATATTTGTCGGAATCACCTCAAACTTTCTACACAGCATAAGGACATCAATACGTATTAGAAAATATAATAAAAAATCAGGGTGATTTTGCAGCCATTTTTTGAAAAAAACCATGGGCTATAGCCTTGGGTATTTTTCAAAAAATGGCTCAATTTAAAAAATGCTAATAACTCGAAAAATATTTGTCGGAATTACCTCAAACTTGCTATACAGCATAAGTACATCAATATGTATTAGAAAATGTAATAAAATTTTGAAGTGATTTCAGGGCCACTTTTTGAAAAAAACCATGGGCTATATAGCCTTGGGTAATTTTCAGAAAATGGCTCAATTTTAAAAATGCTCATAACTCGAAAAATATTTGTCGGAATCACCTCAAACTTTCTACACAGCATAAGGACATCAATACGTATTAGAAAATGTACTAAAAATTTGGAGTGATTTCAGAGCCATTTTTTGAAATAAATCATGTATCTCACTTGTGGGCTATGCTGTCTTAACAGAAATCCTTTCTGACAATTGTGAGCTTTCTGTTGTGTTTGTTGCAAGAAGTGTAGCCTGTATGCGTGACTCCATGCTAATTGAATCTACAAGAGTACAACAACACTGGAGTAATGATGTAACCAATAGATAAACACTTGTACTTCTTTCTCAGGAACAATCAGTCCTTTGTTCTTCAGTGACCTTTGAACTGTTAGGACTTCATCAACAAAGAGTTTGTTTGGATGATTCTAAGGCAAAAACAATCATTAATAATTATTAATTACTATAATTCATACACATGTAATTTTTTTAAAAGTCATCATGTATCTGAAAATTTATGCTTTCAGAAAACTGTGCTATGTTTTATTTTTACATCATAAGACTGTGTCATGTGTTAATGAATGTAGTATATAATTACATGTGTGATCAAATTTTTGCAAATTTCTAATCAAGCAAATTAAATTTGTATCAAAAATTTCCAGATAGACAATAATCTTTCGATGACTCACCGGCTCTGCTTTTAGAAATTTATCCAATTCCTCTAAAATTGCCTGCCTCTCCACCTGTGTGGGGCATTATTTGGAACACATAAACAGTATACCATATGAGTGATTTTTTAAATGAAGCAATGTATGTAGTTTCAAAACCTGCTAAATTTCTAATTCACATATTTTAATTTTACTAATTTTACAGAATTCACTCTATATCTTTACAAATCATAAAAATTCAAGAAAACCCACTCATACTTAGAAATCACTCACACAGTGCTACTTTACTCTACCTGTTGCTTTGTTTGGCTGCTCCAGCCCAGCCAACGCTGAGAAAATGACGATGGTCCCTTTAAAGCAGACAGATCACTGCTGGCTTGCTTTACCTACATGTAAATAATAATAATAAACAATTTGCTCTTTTGTAAGTTAATGAATAAGGACACATATGTACAGGTATATTGACATTAAATGATATATACTGTACATGTACATGTACATGTATCATAAGCTGCAATCTACATGGTACACACTGTCCATACATGTACATGTATCATAAGTACATGTGAGTACACATAAATTTCAATTACACATTCAATAACAATTGTACATGTAGCTACAAATTATCTACATGTATGTGTACTAGTAAATGTACATGCACATGTACATGTACATGTAGGTGTATATGTATATGTACAGATGGTTTGATTATCATACACTATTAATTAATACCATTACATTAAGCATTTACATGTACATGTACAGCATAACTAGTCCAACCTGTTTACTCAGTGTACTCTTCATGAATTCAACTGACGACTGCCACTGGTCCTCTGCTGTTACGTCTTTATCATCAAGAGCAGACATTTGAACGTATTTCTAAAACAAAAGAAAATTACATGTTACATGTTTGTATCATTGCAGGAGTTTTAGACAATTCTGATTCTCATTTCAAAATAATTTTGGCCAAATACTCAGTACAAGTACATAGTTTTTCTGAAAATGACTACTAAGTTTCTGATTGTAAAATTATTCTTTAATTTTTTGATTATTTTTAAAAAGACTAATAGCAACTATATGTACATTGAACAACACTACCGTATACATTCAAATTTTCAAGTGTTCAAAATTTTGTGTTTTCAATGAAATGTGCTCAAAAGTTAATATTTGTGTGAGCTAATTTTCGTATTCTGGCCATAGTTTACATACAATAGAATGGCATTAGAGGTGGTTTAAATTTCGTAGATTTAAGGTGAGCACAAAAATAACGAAATTTAATACACCTCAAAAATTAAGATGCGTACGGTAGTCAGTTGTGACATTAACTTGTTTGCTTGTACTCACAGTACAAAACATCTACAAATGACTACCAATGAACCAATTAAAATCAAATTTGCTAGCAATAAGGAAAAAATTACATGCATGTACATGTACTTACAAATAATTACTAAACAATTAGTGACATGAATGTAATACTTGTACTATTATTACTAATTATTGATGAGTATATGCTTACCAGCTGATCAATATTGTAGCTCTCCCATTTATGTAGTTCTCTGCTTAGCCTCTCTACTTCTTCTCTTAGCCCTTGACTAAGAGTCATGAATTTCCCTCCCTTAACAAACAATAATAATGACAACAATTAATGATAATTATAACAATACAATATAGAGCAAAATTTTCGAAGGCTGTAAATTTCGCAGATTTCCCGATTCTTTGAAGATTTGCAAAAATTAATTCCATGAAATCAAATTTTCACAGTACAATATGATAAAGGCATAAATTAGCAAAAATTAAATCCACAAAACAGATTTTTAGGCAAATTTGTGAAATTTATAGCCCTCAAAAATTTTGCGCTATACAGTAATAATAATAATAATAATAATAATAATAATAATAGATTGCAATTGTTATTGTTATACCTTGAGGTCAGCTAGTTTGTTGTGCAGCTGTTCAAAGAGAGTTGTCATGCCAACATTGGCACAGAGGCTGGCCAGTTGTAGACTGTCTGCCCATTTATGCAGCTCAATGTCAACAACAGTGTTGAACTCACTATAAAAAACAAAAACAACAAAAAGAAATGAGTGGTAAACTACAGTATAGTGGGATATTTTGGAGGGAGCGAATTACTATAAAATTTGGTGATTGGCAAATTTGTGGCCACTTGCTATTGAGCATTTGTATAATGGCTCAGAATGGTGGATTTTACTTGGGCAAATGGCTAGCTATCAAAACACCAAATTCGCCAAATTTAATTCCCTTCAAAATTTCTCGCTATGTGGTATTGATTGGAGGAGAAATGAAATTGATTTTAAAACCTACATTTGCAAAGTACATGTACAAAGACATTGTAGAAACTAATTTTAGGAGACCAATCTAACTAATAATGGGAGAATTAAGGACTAAGAATTAATTAAAATATGAGAGACTAAAAGCTAAAAATGGGAGATTTCAGTAGACCTGGACCAAATATGGAAAACCTAAAGCCTCCAAAGATTCCTCTAATCTAAAGTGTGCACACATGTACATGTACAGTAGATTGCTATTATTACTATAACATCATTACTATGAATGATATTAAATAATTTCATAATAATAATGATAATTATATACATTACATACAGTATAATAGTCAGTACATGTACAGTATAATAGTCAGTACATGTACATGTATTCTTACTCTGATGATCGGCTCTGAGCAGCACGTACAAATATCTCATCAAGGACTTTAGGACCAATTTGATCCCACAGAGAATTCATTAAAATGTCTTCCCTACAAAAACACGAAGACCCAGAAGTAGTTGACACATGTACATGAAACATGGTTGGGCAATGGTTTAGATGTACACAGAAGAATCCCTTCCACAACATGTAGTGGTAACAAGGTCACAAAACAAAAAACCACCTAGCCTTAGGGCACTAATACACTACAATGCATCATAAATCTGATTAATTTTGGATGATGCACATCAAAATGAGGCATAGTAAATTTATGCAGAATTACTAATACTTCTACTCACACATCAAGTATTTTTATTTGGAATTTTTTATATTTTTCTACATAAATTATTAAAATTGTTGTACCCAATATACATGTATGCATGTACATTGTCCCAGACTACATATAATGATTATACCATTTGGTAGGAGGGAGGACCTGTAGACTGGCTGCCTGAGTCAGTATATCAGCTTTACTCATTTCAAATAGATCATCCTATTGAAGAAGAATTACATGTACATCTATGGTTATACATGTAATTTACTAGCATATATATGTACAGGTACATGTGTATAAAGAACAGATATGTACGCGTACATGTACATACCCTGTCCAAAGTCCTCTCTCCTGGAAATTTGTTCCTCCATTCTGCTTCTAAATTATACCTAAGAGCTACATGTACATGTACAATGTATAAAGAGAAGAAATAAAAGTTATGGATGGCGAAAACAATGAGAGAGAGAAATGAAATTTTGGAGTAGATTAAGGTTGAGAAAGAGAGAGGGAGAGGGAGGAGGAGAGGGAGGAGGAGAGGGAGAGAGAGAGAGAGAGAGAGAGAGAGAGAGAGAGAGAAGGAGAGAGAATGTTAAATCTAACTTTTAAACAACAAAGCCTGATCGTTAATCGACTCCTGCACCATCTTCCAAAACTCATCATTGACAGCAGATATCATATTTCGTGTACTTAGCTGTGCTTCCCTTAGCATGCCATTCCTATAGTAACAATCAATTAGATACTAAACTATGTCCTATGCATGTACATACACACACTGAGCAGTTGGTGATTGTCATGGGGCATTAATTAGCAATAATTTTGGGGTTTAGTAACAACATCCAAAAATTTAAACCTGTTCCAACCAGGCATGCTAAATGAATATGACATCAACTACAGTGACATTATTGCTTTTCTAAGAGTTAGAATCTCTTTGATGTCAACTAGTCAGTGAAAGTTGTGTTTTCTTATTACTGCAATGAATATTGCATGTCTACCACAAGGTACTATAGCCATAAATTTACAAACACATACATGTACATGTAGTTATAATTTTTTGAAAAAAATTTAAAAATGACAGTACACTAGCTCATACATACAGCTACCATGCAGTCATAAATTTCCGAACCCATGAATATAATTTTTTAAAGGAAAATTTGATGCAACTGTAAAATATATTGGACAAGCAAAAACCCCCAACCATACAGCATATGAACTCACACATAAAACATGTAATACAGTGGCTCACTGGAATAATTTGGATTTAGCGAAATACTCCCTTTCATAACGCTGTATCTGTTCAATGGAGTCACCGGTATTACCTGAGAGTTATGTTAATGATAATTATTTATTATTTTAATTATAATTATTTATTATTTTAATCCCAGTATTTATAATAATAAATTATTTCTACTCGTTAGAATGATTGGAATCTGATTTAAAACAACAACAGATTTAGGCTGACATGATAATACATCAAATACATTGTTATTGTATAAACTCTCACTGGCACAGCGGACTAATTGTTGACACAATTATCAACACTGACCTCTTCCTGTTACCACAGCATAATATCCTAGAGCTTTCATTGGGAATAATGAGCCATCCAGTATTGATAATATCTAAAAGAGAAGGAAGATTACTGAGTGAGTGAAGAGTGAATGGAATAATGTGTACACAGTCAAACCTGTCTATTCCGGACACCTTGGTACCCAATAATACCCTCCTGATTACGAACCTGTCCTTATTTCAGAGGTTCATTAATACACATTACTATTGTATTGGGACTGATACTACCTGTCCTCATTATAGAGGCCTCCTTATTTTAGAGTGTCCACAATAGCAGGCTATACTGTATGTGTATATATGTACATGTACATGTATATTAACAGTCAATGATGGGCAGATTAAGACCATGCATATATAGCACATACATGTACATTGTAGCTAATAGAGCAAGAGCAGAAATGTACATGTACACATGTAGGTGGATTTGATTAGGAGAGAGTATGAGAGGGAGAGAGAGGAGGAGGGGAAAAAGACAGCAGCAAAGAGCCAGGTGTCATCCATGGATAAAGAGAATATAGTGTGGGGGGAGTGGAGGAGGCATAACTTACTCTCTCTTGCTTTAATCCATTGCTCTCTGCCATGTCAACCTTAGTCAATACAAATATAGTTCTGTGACCTGAGGAGAGAGAGAGAGGGGGGAGGGAGAGAGAGAGAGGGGGGGAGAGAGGGAGAGAGAGAGGGGGAGAGAGAAAGGGAGAGGGAGAGAGAAAGAAAGAGGGAGAGGGAGAGAGAGAGAGAGAGAGAGAAAGAGGGAGAGAGAGAGGGGGGAGAGGAGAGAGAGGGAGGGAGAATAATCTTGATAAAAAATAAAGCAACAAACATACCATTAGGATCCACTTGACTAGCCAAATCAGTGACAATACTTCTCTCAGCATCAACTGATCCATCTTAAATAAATATACCAACAACAATCCTCATCAATCATTAACAGCTAATGGACATTACCTTGTACACACATGACTATGGCATTAGGATTCTGCATATACTGACTGTATGAATCAATGAATGTATGTGTGTGTGTGTGTGTGTGTATTATTAAAATATCATAAACATGACATATGTACATTGTATCACTAACCGACACATTTTCATGATATCTTCCCTAGTATTGGCAGCCATGCCTGTAGTAACAGTCTACACATACAATACAGTATAAGAGTTATGACAAGGGCTCTATTACACTAGCTGATAGCTAGGTTATAGATAAACTACAGATTAGGCTGGTATAAGATATCAATTATTACAAGGCTTGGTTTGCTTAAAATGCCTTAATCTAATGATTGGGAATTCCTTGAAATGAAGGTCACGTTGAGGTCACACAAACCAACTGTGTGCCTTCCATTGTCTGCTTATGTCCATGCACCTGCCACTAAGCAGCAGCCCCTGATATGCAGTAACAGCAAAGCAATACTAAATACATGTACATGTATACATGTACATATGTTAGATTTAGAGGGAGTTTAGGAGACTTTTTGGACCCCCATATTTGGTCTAGGTCTCCTAAAACCCTCCATTTTCCAGCTTTTATTCTTTCACATTTAGCTTACATGTAAGTATATAGTCTCCCATTTTTAGTTTACTGATGATGCACCAACAGTAAATTAAGCAATACTAAATACATGTACATGTACATGCATAAGTATATACATACACATGTACTCTTAAATCTAAAGGGGGATTTTTGGTCTCCCATATTTGGTCTAGGTCTCCTGAAATCTCCCATTCTTTTAGCTTTCAGTATCTCATGTACATGTACATGCATTTAGCTTAAGTTTCCAGGTTTCCCATTTTTATTTATATACATATAAATCTCCCAAATTTATTTATGTATATTATGCATGTGAATATGGTGACTGTAGTGTATTCATAATGTCACATATAAACGAGCTTACATTAATGATCCCTGGTAAATCAATGAGTACCATTCTCTTTATCTGCGGCCCTTTGACCACCAGTGATATCGGGACCGAGCTCACAGTCTGACCATCGGACACACTGGCTCTCATTCTTTTCTCAATTTCATGGCGGAGTGCCTTCAACTATACACACATTAATCATTAATGATAATAAACACAAATCAAGTACATGCATATACAATACAAGTATATGTACATGTATGTACAATCAAGTGTATGTGTACATTATGTTACATAATACATGTAATTATAGGCAGTACACCTCCTCCATATTTACTACTGTTACTCTGAGGATTATGTACCTGTGCCTCCTTCTTGAGGTCATAAACAGTCGAGCTGTCGCTAAACATGGCCACATGGTCACTCCCTTCACTTAGAGTCACCTAGTGAGAGATACAGTGAATATATAGAGCATACTGTATCAGGTACTGTGTATTTATTATGATAAAAGAGCACATTAACATATGTACATGTGATATTACAGTAATGAGTGGATAATGTACATGTAGAGATTTATGATGAGTGATAAAGTATAGCCTGCTATTGTGGACACTCTAAAATAAGGAGGCCTCTATAATATTGAGGACAGGTAGTATCAGTCCCAATACAATAGTAATGTGTATTAATGAACCTCTGAAATAAGGACAGGTTCATAATCAGGAGGGTATTATTGGGTACCAAGGTGTCCGGAATAGACAGACCTAACTGTATATTATTTAGTTACATGTACATGTACACTTGAATTTAGGAGTATATAATTTACTGTGCATTTAAAGATATGAGTGTCTTATGTGATAGTTAGGAATACAGTCAGGCCTGTCTATTCCGGACACCTTGGTACCCAATAATACCCTCCTGATTATGAGCCTGTCCTTATTTTAGACGTTCATTAATACACATTACTATTGTATTGGGACTGATACTACCTGTCCTCATTATAGAGGCCTCCCTATTTTAGAGGTTCATTAATACACGGTTATACTGTATATGTACATTTGTACATGTACATATAGTGTAGCATGACTGAGTTCAGAAAACAAGAAGACATAGAATAGATAATGAGAGATAAAGGTATATTAGATTACCAGCTACTGTTTACTATCATCATTATTATTATTATCATCATTTAATAAACAAGAGTACAGAGTTAAAAGGGAAAGGGGAATCCCTAAGACTTAAGACATGAAAAATAAAATTAGAGAGAGAGAGAGAGAGAGTGAGAGAGAAAGAGAGAGAGACAGAGAGAGAGACACACACACACGTGTGTACATGTAAAAGGCCAGATTATTATGTAAGTGATTATTGTTATACCATAACAGGTGATCGAGTCATCATCTCTCCAGCTCCCCTATAAAAGAATTACAAGTTAGTACTCATTAATATTCATTAATAATACTCATTAATATAATTTATTGTTAGCTGACCTGGGAAATATCCTTGCATTGGCTACCATTTCCAAGACGCTTGTCTTCCCAGCACTTTGATCACCAACTACAACCACCTAATAAACAACAACAACAACAACAACAAATAATGCATGGACACATGTACATGTACACCTTCAAATGTACATACACTGTACATGTACACGTTCAAATACTTTTTATAATAAAAAACACATATACAGTATAGATGTACATGTACATATACATGTATGTGTGACTGAGTTAAAAATTGACGTAATAGAACATACATGTATAGTATACAGTATTTGTGTACATACATGTACATGTACATGTAGTTTAGTAAACCTCCCATCTGAGAGAGCTTGCTCATGAGAGCAGAAGGAATGACAGGGATGATGGTAAGAGGACATAGGCAGCTGCAGGCCTAGGCATTGGGGGTGATTGCCTAGGTTAAAAATTAGACCGGAAGCAGAAACAATGCTATTTAAGCCTATTTAACCCTTTTACTACAACCCTTTAATTAGAAATGCCTAGGCTGAGTTGGAATCCTGCTAAGAGGAGCATGCACTTCTGAGATACATAATGGAGCTACATGTACATGTACATGTACATGTATAAACACATGCACATACATACAGCTACATTCGCCTTACATAAACATGCACAGATGGATAAGTCCACTAATATTTCAATAAAATATGATAAATACACAAGCCCATGTGTACATTTATAATGACATTATGTAACAGCCACAACATACACAATCATTCAATCATTAATTATACCCTATTATATACACACATATATGTACATGTACTATGTACCGTGTACTATGTCCTATACAGTCAGGCCTGTCTATTCCGGACACCTTGGTACCCAATAATACCCTCCTGATTATGAACCTGTCCTTATTTCAGAGGTTCATTAATACACATTACTATTGTATTGGGACTGATACTACCTGTCCTCATTATACTTATTTTAGAGTGTCCACAATAGCAGGTTTCACTGTATGTGTAGATGTACCGTGAACATATTGTCTCTGGCTAAAAGTGTGTTTTTATGTCTGCAATATTTACTTGTGGTAGACTGTGAACTAGTTTCCTGTCAGTTAATGGCGACTTTGCATCAAACTCGGTCAAGAGAGTGAGTATCTCAGAATACATTTCAATCAGTGTCTTCTACAAAAAATCAAAATTAGACAAAAACTATTATTAGAGCCTGGCACTAATTAGCGATAAAATAATATTCTCTGAAGTTACGCAAACAGTACATGTACATGTATTATTACAAAGAATAATAATAATAATAATAATATGTGTATTAATGTATGTATCTGTAAAGTGTGCAATGATACAAGGTATCTATACTTGAGGACACAATCAACTGGAGATTGGTTTGACTATAACAATAGAATCCTTACCTGTCCAGGCTGCACAGCATTAGGACTCACACCTGTGTGTTTGGATAGCTCCTTCCTCAGCTCATAGTTTTCTTTCTCAACTGATGATAATTTATTCTATTATCAGAAAAATTAACAAAACGAGATAATGTTTGAATTACTAGTACAAGCTATGATTATGATTGAAACATCTACAAGACAATATATATAACTTAAATTTATGCAGAGATCGGAGATCAAATAAGTATTGTAAGTAACTTTATGTGTAAAAGATTCTAAACAAAGTAACAAAGGAATGGGACTGTAATGTCCCTTCAAAAATTTTTTCTATGCAATATACATGTGCAATGTATATTATGATCCCAAAAAATCCATGTAACATGAGAAAAATAACTTGCTTCATTATTATATGCCCAAACAACATACATGTATTAATACAATATTTATGTAGAGATTAGAGATCAAATATTATAAGCATACATGTACATGTATGTATATGTACATGTAAATGATTTAACTACCTTTAGCATGTTGACATCTTTCTGTAGCTTTATAAGTTCATCATTATTACTGGGTCTATCATCAACAACAGTACGAGCCTCTGATGATGATGATGAAGATGATGATGATGATGAATTATTAGTACCCGTCTTTATCCAATTTGAAATGTTCACTAATCCTATGAAAAATCACACTTTATCATAGTTCTGCCTATGGTGGTCAGGAGTGGTCAGGACAACCACCTCAACAAATGAACCCACCAGTTCATCACTTAGACCAACCATCCAATTAATACTAATAACCATACATAAAGCATGATATTGTAGTCTACTAGTATGGTGTACATAAATTAAAAGGAACAACATTAGCCTCCAACCACTTCTAATTTTTTTTCTAGGCAGAACCCTGTTTTACAAAAAAATCACACTTTATGCCTACCACATAGTTGGGAATGAGCTCAACATTTTCTGTCAATGGGTCCCATCTCAAGGAACATGTGATGTAACAACAATGTCCATTGACACTCCTCATTATCAGTTTGTGCCTGTACAAGTTGTGGGAATGCTCCCAAACAATGAATTATGATACGCAAACAAGATCTCATTATATTCCTTTTGCATGGCCACTCAAACAATAGCCACCTATTCACTAAAGGCCTTTTCACACTTGCCCACTTTGCATCCAGAATTACAACCTACTAAAATACCGTATAGCGGGTAATTTTAGAGAGGATTAAATTTGGCAAATTTGGTATTTTAATAGCCATTCGTAAAAAAATAAAAATCTGCCGTTTTGAGCCATTATATGCATGCTCAGTGGCACGTGGCCACAAGTGTAGACAAGCTAATCTTGTTTTAATACTGGATTTTATCTTAATTCTGGATCTGAAGTGGAGAAGAGTAAAAAGGCTTTAATTATTCATCTCCAGGATGCACTATATCTTGAATAAAATGAGTGTTACACTACTGCTAGTAAGTTATGCATAACAATTATGTGTGTGAGTGTGCATGGTTTTTACTGTGACAGTGATATCACATACTTGCATACCGTAGTGTCATGATTAAACACCAAAGCTTCATATATACATGTATAATAATATATATGTACACTAGCCAATTATTTGTAAAGGAAGAATTAAATATTAAGGATGCTCAATTTCAAGATGGTCAATCAGTTGCAATCACTATTAATTTAATCAGTATTAATTATATAATCACTATTAGTAAATGTACGTGTAATACATACATGTATATTGAATGGAAAGATGATTGTAATAACATTGTGTGTGGATGCATATTTGTGTGTGTGTGTGTGTACATACATGTGATTATATAACAGTGTATAAACCACTGCTGAGGAGCTGAGGTGAGTGTGGTGATATGAGGATCAATGTAATCACAAGGGGAATGTAATGACAAAGCGTAAGGTGCAGCATTGCTACACAAAAAGTGACAAAATTAATGTAATCCTACACCACAGGCTAATGCCCTTTATTCAATATACTACACGTATAGCAAAAATGCTCTCTTTTTTTTAACTATATTGTACATGTTCAATGTACATGTACATAGGTTAGGGCCAGGTTTACTTACCATCAGATATTTTTTCAGAGACACCAGAAGGATAGTAGCTCTTGATCCAGGAGAGCTTGTTGTCAACTTGTCTGTCAAGCCAATATTTGAACTGTTGAAAAATAAATGAGCATGTAATTAGTAAATTCCACACATACGGTATTTGTGTTTGCCACCAACACCCAGTCAATGATTATCATTAAAGATTACGCAACAAACAAATACAGTGTACATGTGTGTAACTGTACATTGTATGATGAATGCTTGGACACAATACAGTATAACCTGCTATTGTGGTCACTCTAAAATAAGGAGGCCTCTATAATGAGGACAGGTAGTATCAGTCCCAATACAATAGTAATGTGTATTAATGAACCTCTGAAATAAGGACAGGTTCATAATCAGGAGGGTATTATTGGGTACCAAGGTGTCCGGATTAGACAGGCCTGACTGTAAACAGAACTGATTTAAATGGCGTCATCATAATACAGCTACTTTGAATGGTATCATAGCATTGGTATGTCAATGAATGAACAAGTACATGAAGAGCAGTATTTAAAATATGCTACATTGCTATAATAATGCAATGCTAAGACTAAAAATTTCTCTTTTATAATCACTTTAGTCACTTAAAAGTAGAAGTTAGTTCAGTAGCAATTTTACTAGGGTCCATGTAGGTGTTACAATGATACTTATAAAGGCTTTAAAATGTAAAATTACAATCCTTACATCATATTAACAAAAGAATACAATCTGGTGAGAATGAAAAGGAAAGGCATATATGTCACACTACAGTACCTCCTATTGTGGACACTCTAAAATAAGGAGGCCTCTATAATGAGGACAGGTAGTATCAGTCCCAATACAATAGTAATGTGTATTAATGAACCTCTGAAATAAGGACAGGTTCATAATCAGGAGGGTATTATTGGGTACCAAGGTGTCTGGAATAGACAGGTTTGACTTGCGGATGAATCTTAGACAATAAATGAGCTAATTATATAATTAACAATTAGTGAATGCTTCAAATAAAATGCAATTTACACCTTAAGTAATAATACTTCAAAGGAGGTGTGATTTCAATATAAAGATAATAAATCAATGGAATGAATAAACAATTCAAGCAATTGAGTTACTGTACATATTAGAGGTTATGTACATGTACATGTACATGTACAGTCAGGACTGTCTATTCCGGACACCTTGGTACCCAATAATACCCTCCTGATTATGAACCTGTCCTTATTTCAGAGGTTCATTAATACACATTACTATTGTATTGGGACTGATACTACCTGTCCTCATTATAGAGGCCTCCTTATTTTAGAGTGTCCACAATAGCAGGTTATACTGTATGTGTACATGTACATGTACATGTAGTGTAATTAGAAGCGTCTTTACTCTCCCGTAAAATGTCACAGTCAATGTTTTGATATTTTTGTTACAAAACATAAATATTTGCTACATCCATTGATATCCATTCAATGAATATTGTTACTTTTAAATAGAAGGATTATGAATAACACAAGACCAGTAGTACACATACCCTCTGTACACTGTATGTTCAAGGCTAGACACATTAAATATGAGCTCGTTTATAAACTATGAACAATTAAAAGGTTTTAAGTATAATACACTATGTACACTGGAATATCAATGGGGGAATTGATACAACTTATGGGGAGTATACAACCTGCCATTAGCCAAGTATCCATGTACATGTACATGTACATGTACATAATTCTACTTGCAATAAAACATCACAAATGTCCTTTTATATATTTCATGCATTTATACTTTATATGTATGTCCTATAGCCCCGGCCCCCCCCCAATGAAAATTACAACCCCCCCCCCAACATACACAACACATGTACTCACATGATTATAAAACGTACCACTAGTAGTCCTCCTCCTGTGACGCCCACTATAATAATGACCCCATAGACTCTCTTCAATATCCAACTCCTAACAGTACCACTGGAAGAGGAGGCTTTCCTACATTGCGGTAGTACAAGTACATTGGATTGATGAGGGCCTATAGCTGCATATGGTGGCCTGTGTAGGGCTTGACTAGAAAGTGCCTTTGCTAATCTTTTGCATTGTCTGACACTTGACATGTCTCCAGATTGAATATCTATGCAAGAAAATTAATGAGTTATTTGCACATTGAAAAATTTTACCTTCCCTTGCTTAATTTTAATATTTCTTTGGTGGGCGTGGTTAGGATGCCGGATTAATAGAGCACGGATAACGGTTAAGAGTCACCTGACTGCAGGTGACTGGTATGAGAAAATTATTAGAGATATCTGATAGTGTACACAAGCATTGATTGTCCTATCCAGATATCAATGGCATTCATAAGGATTTATTACTCTCAGCACAACCTAATTTCCTTAGTCAGCCCACCACTATTGCCACAACGTCCAACCCTAGAACAACTGTTTGTCATAATGGTTTGAACAGGCAGATTACATAAGGCTTGTTAGAGGCGTTCTTTGTGGTTTGAGGGACATGGCTAGAATTTATACGCGTCATTATGACATTAGGTCCTGCATTGAAAAGTACGTGCATAATAATTGGGCTAATTGTTGCACCCACTTTGCAGTTAAAAATATCAGTCACTGAGTGGAGCTTTGAATATCGTTGAGTCCCTGTATTATTGTAGGCTGTGTAGCTTGTGGTGTTGTCCCTGCTGTAGAGAGACACCGCTGTCTGTGTCCGCCTGCACGGTAAAGCGTTCCAAGTGGAAGGAAGTGTCTTGGACCGAATTCTAGAAGAAGGAGAGTGAGCAGATTACAGTGAAACGGCTGTTAGGAGATAGCTGGACATGTTTTCACAGGTACAGGAGGATTTTATTGTCAGCCATTGTTTGCGCCGGGGTCTAGGTGTAAAGTCTTGCCCCTTGCCTTCTCCATTGCTAGCGCTCCCTTTTACCTTGTCTACTAGCCTCATCAAATGTTTTGTACTCTTAGTTTAGAGTTTATTATAAAAATGTCCT
>NW_003546983.1:25580-40235 GCF_000090795.2 Amphimedon queenslandica | reverse complement strand
GCAGACTTGGCTTCAACATGGTCAAAGTGTTAAGTGAGTATGAAGTAGTTATGAATTTCATTATTATTAATTAGTATGCATTATAAAAACATTGTACTAAAACATTATAATTATACATAAAAATCAACACATATAATCAGACTCATCCAGAGCAGCCAAGTCATTGTCTGAATCAGGGTCTGATGGTAGTACTTCATCACTATTATCATATTCATCATTGGATTCACCACCAACATGGATGACAAATTCCTGAATACTATAGTATTCAGCAATTTTGTCCACTTCTCAGTAGTGATCCTCAAACTTATCTTGAACATGATTTACCAAGTTCTTCCATTTATCAGGAGTACCTGCAGTCAGCCACAGGAACGTGCACAACCTCATGACCTGATGCCTAAGCCATTTTATCAACGACATATTGGGGAGAAAGATTTAGTTTCTATATAATTGACCATATTTCTGACTTCAAGGCTTGTGTTGGAACAGTAATATTGTGATTTATAAGCCATTCCATCATTTTTTCTTAGTCCAACTTTTAGTTGGAACTGGGTCATTAAGTTGTGAATGATATGAGGCATTGTTGATGACAGTAAGACTATTGGGTCACAGATTAGGGAGCAGTTTATCTCTAAACCACTCCTCAAAATGTTCACCAGTCATTTCATCATGGTAATTGCCTGTATTTTTTTTAGAACCGAAGCTGAGAGTTGTATTGGGAATCCACCCAGTCTCACCTCCTGCTCCAAGTATTATTAATCTTGTCCCCTCACCAGATGGTCGTCTTACCCCAACCAATGTCCCTTTCTTACCGAGTAATTTTCTACACAAGTTAAATCTTTCCCATCATAGGAATTAGCCCAAGTTTCATCTAGAAAGACCACGGGTTTCTTATTGACTCTGTTTTGCATCATTCTACGTAGGTACTTATATCTCTGCTCAACAATTCTTGGCTGCTCATAATATCTGCAATCATCTATACTACGATATCTAAAAAATATCACAGTTTATATATAGCTTCTAAATTATGCCCTTACTTAAAACCTATTTCTTTTAACAATGCTGCTAATTTATTTCTGCCACCAGTAAAAACTTGATCTTGTTTCACAATATACTTTAAGAAAATTATATTATTTTTATGGTTATTTATACCAATAACCTGTTTAGGGTAATCCTTTTATTCTTCTCATACTGCTCATAAATTTTTCTCCTAATTGCCTTAACATCAAAATTATCAGTCACTACTCTAGCTCTTGTCTTCTTATATCTCCTCTCTTGTGTACCAAAACTACTTTCTGCCTCTTCTGTCTTAACTACTTTGTACAGTGTTGGTCTACTTATTCCTATTGTAAGCCAATCACTTCACTAAAATAGGCTGTTTATTGTATATGGTTACCTGTTGCCTCTAGTGTCCTCTGAAATGCTCCTTTTTCCTTACTTCTCCTTTCTAAGTCTTTAAAATACTTGTACACACTACTAACAATTTCTTTCGCCTGGCTATTGAATCTAACTCCTTGCTTTACTCTTCTTCTTATATTGGACGCCATTTTAAATACCACAATTCTAACTTCCAGTCACACCTTTTGTTGTGATTATAATGGTAGGTAGGGCTTCTTAAAATGTCCTAAGTGGCGGCAATGCTTAGATCTTTCAGCTTTTATACTTTTATAGTTCCTAAAGTCTTATCCACTAGTCCTATACATCAAATGAAGCACATTGCTGAGAATATATTTGTGTGTAAATTTGGTATTGATTAGATAAAAAACCTCTGAGTTATTAAAGTTTCATTTAGTTAGAAGTCAACAGTCAACCTGAACATACTATAGTCTATTATATCCCTGCACTAACAGGGGATTGGGAGTGGTCAGGCACAAGAGCTGGTAGAGAAGTATTATCTGGGGAGCTTTGGTGAGCTGAAATAAAAAGCATTTACTACTGAACCATGTGTTTGGCCATCAACAAAGAGACTGTGCTTCCTCAGCTTAACAGAGGAACGGTCTGTAATCAGGAACCATCTCTCTTTCGTTAACACAGCATGAACTAACCTATCTTTAAAGGGTAGGTCTCTCCTGATTTTGACAGATGGCCAGCTGAAGAAGCCTTAGATAGGATCCTGTCTACTGTAAGTACGAAATCCAAGGTGAACAAAACAGAACAGGGGTGGCAGTATGGCAAGCCATATAACCTATAGGCAATCCAATAGTATCAAAATTCAACTATCTCATACAACGACATAAGAATGGTCACACGACAACTTAAGATCACAAGATGACTTAAGATCACAAGACGACTTAAGATCACAAGCAGGGCCGTAGGAAAAAAACTGGGAATGAAGGGATGTTTTGCTGCGCGCGGCAAAATTTGGCATCCTAATTAATTATTCATAAGGGGTGTGGTCAAGTAATTATCACAATTTTCTTGTTATTAACTCTATTTACTGATATTAATGACAGGGGAAGCCCACCAACCCCTTAGCTCCTTATCAGCTGGCTTACCTTTCCACTCTCAGATGACATCAATGCTAACGTGCTTTGCAGGTTGCTTGACCCACCAGATCACGTGATCATTGCATTCCATTAAAAGGTTGGGCTACTCATCACGTGACAAAATGGCTAATAATTTGCCCTCTGTCGTACCGCTACAAACTCTTTTTAGTCTCTTGTACAGCCAGGCTCAAGGAAGAGCTGGGGATACAATTAATACGACTACCTCTAATACTGGAACACAAATTAATGTCATGCAAGGTATTCGTAATCAGATTTCCAGACCACAACTTAATCCCATTGCCTCGGCTGGTACTATTCATTCACTACCGACCACGAATACTACAGAGTCTGCAGCTTCTATCCCAGTAGTCAACAATCACACCAATACTGTGGGACAAACTGCTCCGCCACAAAAGCAGTCAACGTCATGGGACATACCAATTAAGGTCCTTACCAACAAGAAACGTGATGGTGCTGCTACATATATGCTTCACATTATATTAGATCATATAACTGACTTAGATGGCTTACGTAAAGCTATACGTGAGCAGCTGGGGCAGTCTCATGTAAGTAGGTGTACTAATTTTGCAGTTGGTTATGTTTCTGGATCTCACAAAATAAGTTTTGTGGACACAGATGACATTAAGTCAGAATTACGACAAATTTGTACTAAAAAGAAGGTGCTCTGGTGTGATGGGTCAGTTGATAATAAAGTAGTGTGTATTGATTCAGATTCAGATTCTGAACCACCGTCTAAGAAACAAAAGGTGTCGTCTTCTGTTATGAAGGTACAACGGGTTGATAAACTGGCTGAAGAACTTAAAGAAAGACATGGAGACAAGTATAGCCGTGTGCAGTGCAAACTTTGGGCAGAAGCAATTGATGTTCAGCAACATAAGAGTAAAGATGTACCACCAAATGGACCTATTTGGTCTAATCCTAAAGCTAAACGTAAGGTATCATCTCCACCCAAAGCATCAACTACAGTATCTCCTGGACGTAAAATTGACCTTCAAGAAAAATTGCTAAAGCAAATTGAAATGGTTCACAGCATATTTGAGAAAGGTGCTATTACTGAAGAGCAATACCTCAAATGACGAGATAGCCTTCTCAGCCAGTTAGACAATTTGTAGCATAATAAGTATTATTACATGTATTTGTGGCTAGAAATAAGAGCTATAATAAGTACATGTACATGTAAACTGTATGACTCTATGATTATGATTCATGCATTTAATGTGATCATTTAATCTATCATTATTATCATTAATTTTAATTATTTTGATTATCATCTTGTTAATAATAATGTATCATTCAATTACAATCATTCAATTGTCTATTTCATGGAGCGTATCCAGCATGTTTCACAAAATTAATGCAATCTTGATCTGTGACTGAACAAATCGCACTTGCTATAAGAATTTCTGGAATGCTTGTGGACCGATATGCTACATCACATGCTCTGAGATAGGCCTTAACTTTTGCAAATACTTCTTCAAGAGGGTTAAAATCTGGGCTATATGGAGGTAAGTATCGCACAAGTGCTCCAGCATTATTTATTAATTGAGCCACATCATGAACATGATGAATCCTTGCATTGTCCAACACCACAACTGAGTTCCTGTTTGTTCCATTAAATGGTTGCAAAATAGGAATAACACACCTTTTAAGAAAGTTACAAAAGTTTTCACCATCAATGTTTATCTCATAAAGTTCATAATCTTTTAATTTGTGAGAATGACATGGCTACAATTGCATTCAATCTGTGACCCCCTACAAATATTGAATGTTCAACAGGAGTTATTCCACGTAAATGATATCCAAAATTTCTTCTCTCCTTTCTCCTATCAGATCCTGTCTCATCTATCCAAACAATCATTTCTGGTGATATTAATGACATTTCCTCCATAAATTTCATCCTCTCCTGTTCATCTTGCTGCAAAGCAATATATTGAATTTTCTTTCTTGTGAAACCAATTCTGTTCAAAGTACGACAAATTGTAGCTATACTAGCATCACACCCTGTGGCTGCACACAGTTTTCTCTTTAGCTCATCAAGATAAATACTAGGATTTATTAACATCACAGAAACAATAAATTCAATTTCGGCCTCCCTTAGCATCCTTGGTGGACCAGACTGATGAGTACATGGACTAACATCACCAGTTTGGTGGTAAAGCTTTATGATCCTTTTCACAGTTGACCTACTAATATATAGGGTATTAGCTATTTTCTTGTCACTATATCCATTATGATGGCTTAAATAAACGATTCTCCAACGCAAGTCATTTGAAAGAGGAACAGGCATCGCGCCAATTTACCGGAAGTGACGTCAAAGTCACGTGATTAGCAAGTTACAAAAATTAAAATTGGGTCAAGCAACCTGAAAATCACGGTACTAACTTAAGGCCCACCGCTTCAGTGAGAGGTGTGGCCTATGTGAGGGTGGTAAGCCCACCCCTTAGCCAAACCAATATCCTCATGAAGCCATAAACCCAGCTATACCTCTAAATACCTTGATAATATGCCTTACATACTCAAGGATTTGCTCTTGCTGCCACTGAATGATGACCCAACTAGGGCCCAGTGTAACCCTGGGTAGAGCTTTGGGGTTGTAAGACCCCTGAGGGGCTGGTGTAAGCTGGGGTACCAAGTTGAAGTGGCAGCCAGGCTAAGACAGCTGTATGTAAGGCATGACACTGCTTAGGGATTAATGTTTGGGGCAAATGGCTGTGGTTATTGGCATGCAGGAATATTGATTAGGGCTGACCGCAGGGCAGGACATAATGCCCCAAGGGGAAGTGATGGTTGTTGGTAATCAAGATTGGTTGGATGAGGCTCTGAGAAGCCAAGTGTAAAAGGAGAGCAAGGCAATAATGACCAACCAGGCAGGGTTAAAACCTAAGCAAGTGGCAAAACACAATTATCTTAGCGAACTGTGACCAACTAATGACCCAGAAGTATCACACACCGGGCAAAAGTTTGAGAGGAGCACTGAGGTAAGATGCTTGACAACCTTACTATGCTCAGATTCCTAATAAGGTAAACATGGTTACAGACATAATGAAGGAGCAGACAAAGTCAGAGGAGAATATAACTCTAAGTGAGATCAGGAAAGATTAACCCGACCTTAAAAGTACAATGAAGGTCTAGATCATGCAGACAGGGGAATAGAGTCCCACTTTAAAATATCAACCATAGTGGCACTGCAAGGCTCCAGCATTGAAGTGCTAGAGAAGCATGACTGATAGAAAGGCCACGCAAAAGTCCATGGTCTAACTGTGACAACGAATTCTGCCATATGACATCAACCAGATCCCCTGAGAAGAGACTCCAGCGGAGGAACATCATCAATGGGACCCAAGTAATGTGTGTGCACATGATTGGCTACTGCTAACTGTACCAGGCATGGCACCATGAGGTGGCCCGTATGCTAGGCCTGGAGACAGCTAGAATGCGACCTGACATCAGATACGGATCTGAGCCAATGGAAGCTTTTATGCTGGATTTGACCAGACCGACTTCACTGACCCAGCAACGGAAGCCCTCAGGGCTGTAACTGTATTGACATCCAGGAATGAACAGAGTGGATGAGAGAGAAAGAGCTTGACAGTAATTAAGATTTCAATCATCCCAGCTATAATTGACCATAGTTCAATGCACAGATCTGGAATAACCGGCATGGCCCCTCCTGAGTGAGGTGATGGACCACGCAAGTCAACTTAATTGAAGGAGTTTTGCTCTGGAGTGAGGGTACACTGAACACCGCACTGTGAAAGTGACTGATTATTACTGTACCTTGTAAAGGCGCTTGTAGCTGAAGTGGAACAAAACAGTGGAAACTGGGATGACAACCCATGGTAAATCAAAATGTGGATGCTACGTGTGTTTCCGAATAATCACTGCTAAAATGGCCGCTAAATTGAACTGTGTGACCCCTTAGACGAACTTTATTGTGTAGCTACATATGTCGAATACCTAGCCATCAGAAACCCAAAGAGGATTCGCTTGCAACAGCTAGGGCAAGAAGTCGACATCTCTTTTCACCAGAAGTGCAGTGGGAGTGGAACTTAGAGACTGAATTGAATTAGAAACCACGATTAATGACACGACTGCCACCATTACAACTGACCTCCACCCTGAAGTGAAGCCATTAATATGAACTTAGCACAGTGAGACAGAAAGAGCTGGGGAAAGACACAGTAGGGAATACTGATTACTGATTGACAACAGCAACAAGAGTTGCAGCTGTAAAATAAAGGGACATACCCCCTGACCCAAGGAGGAGAAAAAGGACTCGAGGGCTCACAACTCTAGAGAGCACAAGAGGAGAGACTGTGACCGGTCCCTGCACTAAATAGATATAAGAAGCAGGCCCCAAGTGACCACCTCTACTGTGACTATGAATCTGCAAACTGGGACAGTATTATTATAGTATGCATAGAGGAGATATGAAGGCTTGCTCTGGCCGGCAAGGCTGCCCTGTAGGCTGGGTTTAACACAATTTGGAATTGATTGTTGCTTTATGGGCACCAACCATGACAAATACAAAACAAAATAAGAATTTGGCATGAAATTATGCATGGAAATGCAACAGAAATGCCCAACTTATGGGCTGAGTTAGTCAGAAAGGGAATGAGTAAGGACTTTGGAGAACCACAGCCTCTCAAAGACCAAAGTTCGGAGTGGACCTATATACCCAAATATAAAGTGCCTCCTGGCGCCTCTCACTCCATCGTGATGATGGAACTAAGAGGAGGTGACCCCTAGGGAACTACAAGACCTCAATACAAAGGACCAATGGACACCTAATGGAGAGAGGAAATTGGGTAATAAGCCTGGAACAAGACAGCTAGACTGTGGAAGGGACCCCTGGGGGATATAAGCCTAGGAGCAGAAAAAAAGTGAGTACAGATGCCTTTGGAAGGGGAATTGGTTAAGCAGCCAGAGACACTGCTAGCCACCCAGCCCTCTATACAGAAGGGGTTTGGCCAACAACTAAATGGCTGCTACAGGAGAGACCCTGCCATGGAATGCTCCACCCCATTCATAGAGAAGCAGGTCGACGGCCAGCCTAGCAGGACCAAGACCAACAGGACCCGAGGAGGCAGAGCCAGCTGAGGAACTGGCAAGCCAGAGGGTGACATCTATGGAAGTCCCCCTGAGGTCTGACTGTCAATGGAAATGACCCCACAGGATGGAAGGCCCTTGAGGTCAAGGAGACCCTGATGAGAAGAAAGTCCCCCCCAGAAACTCGACTGTCATTGGAATGACCAGAGGGTGGAAGGCTCCCCCCCAATGGCGAGCCAGCCCCTGATGACCAAGTAACCCTAGAGAGGGGCCAAGGCGAGAAACCCTGCAGGGTAGGGAGACCCTAAAGGCAAACAAGGAGAATGGCCCCTGAAAGCAGGTCCTGGCATGAAGAGAGACCCACGAGGTCAAGGTAACCCTGGAGGGAAAGAGGCCCTAGGTGGCTAAGAATTCTGAATTACGCAGGGCTCATTAATTATTAATGAAACATTGGGAGTGTGGTGAACTAATAACAAAGACATTTCTATGGGCATAGTATTGAATGAAAGCCCTATAGCCCAGGCCTATACCCCAAGGAGAGAGGGCCCCTGAGGGCAAAGAGAAGAGGGCCCTGGAGGGCAAGGTGACTCCGGAAGATGAGAGAGCCACTGAGAGCATGGTAGCCCCAGATGGTGGGCGGGCCCCTGATGGCAAGGTAACTCCCAAAGGGGTGGGAGGGCCCCTGGTGGCAGGGTAACCCCTGAGGGTGGGAGGGCCCCTGAGGGCAAGTAACTCAGAAGGGTGGGATGGCCAATGAAGGCCAAGGAATCCTGGAGGGTGGGAGGCCCCTAAAGGCCAAGTAACCCCGGAGGGTGGGAGGGCTAGTCACCCCGGAGGGTGGGAGGGCCTTGAGGGTAGGAAGACATGGAAGAGTAAGGCCCCAAAGGGGATGACCCCAGATGATGGGGAGACCCATGACAGTAAGAAGGCCCCTAAGGGCAAGAGTCCTAGAGGGCCAGGCAACCCAATAGGTGGATGAAAAGGCCCCAGAGGGAACAACAGCCCAGGGCATGGGAGAGCTGTAGAAGACCCAGAAGTCCTGGAGGGCAGAAAGGCCCCTGAGGCAGGCCTAGGGCACAAGCAATAAGCCCTAGTAGATATTAGTGATGATGATAGGGTACCCAGTAATAACAACCACAAAATCTCTAGTGAGCAGGGGGTAGTAGAGCTAGTGATATAGTCATGGAGGGCAAAGTACTATGTTGTCACAGTGGGTGGCACTACTCCCAAATTTTCAAAAGCAATTAGGGAATAGCAAGAGAACAATGACCAATTTATCCTGAAGTAAAACTAACACAATCTGAAATGACAGAACTAACAATAGTCATGGGGACAGCAATAGATAATCTCGATAATACACAGTGGGTCATGATACAAAGAATAGCTAAGGCAAACAAGTTAGCTAAAACGGATTGGCCATCTTATTCCAAAAAAATACCCCACCCAAGAGATTCATCCCTTGGGAGGCATGAATGTGTACAATATTCCCCCCAGACAATTGACTGATACCTCAGACTGGTTTACGAGTAGATCAATAATTATTAGGAAAAACTGAAACATGGCATGTGAGACTATGCAATAGAATGACTGCAAGAACAGGCTTGATCAGTAACATAAACTCCAGCAATAAAATAGAACACATTTATTTGTGATAGATTATGTTTGTTTGAAGGCCGGTGGCCCCAGAGAGTGAGCATACCCAGGAGGGCAGGGTGGCACAAGGCCTTAGAGGTGGGGACGATGCAGAAGGGCTGCCCACTTAGAAGATGAGCCAATTGACTGCAAGTGTGGAGACGACTCAACTGAGAGGGAAGGAACAGACTGCCCCAGGAGTTGTGGTTAGAGCTCCCCTGCTGAAGAAGCAGCTGTCACGACGGCATCAGCTCCAATACATGGGATGAGGATCAGTATGAATCACATCATGTATTGATAACTTGGGCAGGGGAGTTATCCTGACCTGACCCCCCAAACCACACTCTCACAACTGCCACCCCCCCCCTACACACACACACACACACTAACCCCTAAAAGGCCAGGCCGACAGTACCAGGACCGGAGTCCCTTAGAAATAGATCTTCAAATGAGATTGAAGATGTAGACCCATCAAAGGGAGTGGGCGTAGATCCAGTAGATGTATGTACGTCCATGATGAACTCGGGCTAGCCCTGCTTACCAGCGGGGTCCCATTACACTCAACAGCTACTCTCTACGTACTCACCTCCGTGGCTGCAACTGGATTACTCTCTAGCTAACCAGGAGTGCACCCCAGTGTGTTCTGAAGGCTAAGGAACGAGAGAATTTCTTACAGGCTGAAGGGATAGAAAGTGCTACGACACATCTCTCAGCAACTACAGGACCAGGTCCCGGGACTGCCAGAAAAGTGAACGAGAAAGTACAACCGATTGCAGCGCTTAACTGCCAGAGAGAACCCTAACAGAGATTCAGCCATTCAGCCCACAAGACAGCAACAGTCAGGAACCAACTGCGCATGCGTGAAGCAGCGTAATAATACCAGTCCGAGTTAACCTTGATTAACCATATAGCTTAATCATCAATTATCAAGGTTATGATTATTGATATTTAAAAGTGAAACCTTGGAAAGAACAGTGTACAACTTCTGTTTTACCAAAAGAGTGCTGTGAGAGTCACAGGAAGGTCAGGCAAACTCGAAGAAAAGCTGCTTTTACTACTACAAGCCATGCTGGTGTCTGATGCTGTCTGGTTTTAATTAATTAAAAATTGATTAGCTTAAATATAAACGCCCTTTACGCCATTTTCGATTTTTGGTCTGGCCAAAACCGTAGCAACCGTACCGTCTGCTATGACCCTGATTACAAGTCGAGCATGCACAGTATAAAAGGGGGGTGGTCTTGTGGTATTGCCAAAGTTGTTTGTAATACCAACTAATAAAAGAGCTAAAATGAGAAGGCTATAGATCAACTCCAGTCTGTTTACCGTGAGGAATGGCACTAAGGCGATAAGATTCTCTTTGATAACAAAAACAAAAGACACAACCGTTACAAAGAAAATATGCTCACATGAGAAAGAAATCTGAGAGAAGATAATGTGTTATGCGCATGTGCACACAAGTTATAATAACAATAACTGTAGTTGTAATAATGATAATAATAATCGTAATAATAATAACTGTAATAATAGTTAAATCATCCACTAGTCTGCCCAAAAATGGAAGCAAATATTTTAAATGGCAATTACACATGATCAAGATCTTGATAACATCAGTTGATTTACATAGTAACAGTAAAAGGAAAAGGCTACGATTGCCTAGCCTCTTATTTTCCACTGTTCCGCATGTTTCTTCTTCTTATCTTCTGACTAAATCATGGTTAAGTTGTTGTTTATAGTTAATAGTGAAACAGGCCGAGCTTCAGAACGATCAAGGACTCATTCAGGATGACTTTTAACGTTGAGTTTGAGTCTGCCGCAGAGAAAGGTGCCTTTAGTCATCATTTAGAAGATTTTCAATCCTTGCTATTTAAGAACAAGCTAGATAGCTTTGGTCTGTTGACAGCCAAGTTTAATTTAATAGTTTTAGTTAAAGCTGCATGATGCATTGGCTCTTTTGAGTCTTCTGCTGGTATAGGGAATTAGTAAAACTGTCTGTACTCTTCTAAAAGTCTTTGCTAGATCTTGTGGATGCCTGTTGTACTTGCATTCTGTGATCCCCATTTTTAATTGAAGTTTAAGCAATAGGGTTAGACAAGGTTAATCTACAGGGCTTACACGGCTAGTCCTTATGCGCATGCGCACTGCTCAGGATAATTAGATAAATTAGGCTGCAGAGTGGGCTCAGTCATTCACTCGTTTTGAATTGCAGTAGCAACCCCTTTTTTCTTTCTCTTTGTTTTCTCCTTGTCTTAGTCCTTTTCTTTGAGTTTAATTCAGCAACATGGCCACTCCAGCTTCTATTTTGGGGACAGCATTTATTGTCACGACTCCCAGCTCCACCCATCCCATCACTACGACTGCTTTGTCTGCTGCAACAGCTCGGACTACGACTGGTGCTCCTATGGTCCCAGCCACAACCGTTTCTTACACTGCTATTGTCTCAGCCATCCAGGCGGCAGTGAGGAGAGAGATTGATTCTGTTGTGGCGAGAGCTCTGCCAGCTGTGTTGTTGTCGAGTAGTGTTGGTTCAGCAGCTTTGACTCTCCCATCCACTTAAGCTGCATCAGGTACGTACTTGTTAATAGTTGAGATTCACTTAGCAACGCTTCCAATTCCTCCACTGATGGGCAGCTCGCTTGCTGCTTGAGCCATTTTTGAACTGGAAGCAGCTGCTAGCTCTCTAGCCTCCCACCTTCCATTTATCACTTCCTGTTTAATTTATTCTCTCAGCTCACGCTTCCGCTTTAACTCCTTCCCCACCCACGCTGTGGTTAATTCAGCCTCCTATGCTCTCTCGCTTGTTTTTATTGTTTAGTCTGATTTATTATTATTAGTTGGATAATAATGTGTTTATTATTTTATATTCATCGTCACTTCTATCCCCTGATAGGGCTTTCCGGTGGCCGCCCGTCCACTGCTACCTCAGCATTCCATACCCTGCCTCTGGTATCTCTGGGGCAGCTGCCGTACGCCACTACCACTGCTACCGCCACAGTCCCATCATCTTCAGCAAAGGAGTCGCCTGGGGTGATCATGTCTCCATCGCTACCGCCAATACCTGGCAAGGTAATTGACAATGTGCGGGCTGGCTTGTTTGTGGATTTGAAAGAGATGATCCCAGACAATGCAGCATTGACGAAGCAGATTTTGGAGACTGAATCAAATGCTGGATCCAAGCTGCGAGAGCTAAAGGACCCCCTGTCCTGGGCCTTTTACTTTCTCGACTTTCTAGCAATCTCTGTGCCTGACAAAGGAGCTGAAAAGCTCGCGGCCTATGGCCAGATAGTTATTCCACTTGCTCAAAAGCATGGGGGAGGGGCTGGCTCTCCTATGACAGACTGTTCCGTCAGCAAGCTGCTGCAGGGTCCAACGCCCCTTGGAATGAGATAGCTCCCTCTCTGATGGCTGCTACAGTGATGGCCACGGGACCAGCAAAAGGCAACTCATGCCAGCTATGCAACAGGGCTGACCATCAAACGTCAGCCTGCGCCCTGCTACCCTCCTCTTCTCAGTCCACAAAGCAGGACAGCTTTACTAACAAAAGACAGAGGGCGCCCAGTTCCGAGCCGTGCAAATGCTTTAATAGGAATGAGTGCTACCAGTCTCCCATGTCCTGAAAATTCACACACTACTGCCTGGCGATAGGGTTTCTTGCACACCCAGTCATCACCTGTCCCAAGTACAGGAAAGGACAGCCCCAGCCTCAGCTCCCAAATAGGGCGCCAGCTACCAACTCAATGAATTGAGCAGATACGCAGCAGCAGGTCTGATGAGAACTCCATAGGAGACAATCAGTATCAAATTTGAGGTTACCTCAGTAGTCCATACAGACAATCATGTATTATAAAGTTGTCATTATATTATATTATCTCAGTCATGTTCTCTTATTCTGTATATCTAATATCAAGTGTAGATTTTGTGGTTACATAACAAGGGTTAGAAGGTCAAGCTTTAGTTCTCACACTCCAGGAGGAGACAGGACACTTGTTTTCCCCAGTTTACAAGGTAGATCCACTGATCCGCAGGCTAACCTGCATGTATAGTTTAGCTGCTGCATCTCCTTGTGGCCTCCCTCTGCTCTCGCTTGTTTGCTTTACCCCCTTTCAATGACTGCCTTAGATACTTACTTCCCTATCTTCCCCTGCAGTGGCTGCTAACATCCTCAATGCCTCGTATGCTTTTCTCCCAAACCTGCCGGTGCTAGAGTCCTCCTCTGGGCCAAGTTGCTGTTCCCCTTCCAGCTCAGACGGTTTCCTCCCAATTGCCGAGTGGGAGCCTGTCCTCTTGTCTGTGCCCGACAAGGGATTTGCAGCATTTTTAAGGAGAGGGATAACCCGGGCTTTAGAATAGGGATAACCCAGGGCTTTAGAATAGGGGTCCCCCCTTGCTCAAAGCTAGTCCCCTACTCCTCTAACTGGCCTTCAGCAGTCACGCTCGCGGAGAAGTTCAAAGAGTACCTGGATGGGAAGATTAGGGCTGGCTCCCTCTACCCTTCGGTAGCTGCCAACGTTCACTTGAGCCCGGTTGGGTTCATTACCAAAAAAAACAGGCCACTGAAGTTCAGGCTTATAGTTGATCTCTCATCGCCAAGGGGTGGGAGTGTCAATGACGCAAACAGCCCCGCCCATGCATTGTTCAGCTACATCACAGTCAGAAGAGTTGCAGAGCTGATTCCAGAGGGAATGCTGCTTGCCAAGCTAGACATGAAAGCTGCATACAGGCAGGTCCCAGTCCATCCAGAGGATCAGCTCCTCCTGGGGATAAAATGGCGTGGGACAGTTTTCTGCGATAGGGCCCTACCATTCGGACTTAGGTCAGCTTCCATTATTTTCAATGCTGTCGCAGATGCTCTCGCTTGGGCCCTAATATCGTCTGGCATTACAAATCTCGCCCATTATCTAGATGATTTTATAATCTGGGCTCCGGATCTAGTTTCCTGCTCTCATATGCTACGACTGGCCATACATACGGCAGCCAGGCTTGGCCTCCCAGTTGAACCCTCCAAGGTCGAGGGTCCCTTATTCACCCTCACCTTTTTAGGGATAGATCCGTCAAACGAGAACTCAGGCTCCTGTGGGAGAAAAAACTGCTCAGGCTACAAAGACTGTTGAGAGAATGGGTAGGCAAGAAAGCCACTACCAAGCATGACCTGCAGGTCATCATTGACCTGCTTAATGATGCTGCACAAGTGGTCCCAGCTGGGAGACCATTCCTCAGGAATCTAATTGATGCCATGTCTCCGCTCAGAAAAGCTCACTACTTTTCTAGGCTGAACCTGGGCTTCAGAGCAGACCGAGCTTGGTGGTGCTGCTTTATGGAGAGGTGGAACGGGGTGGGGCTGTTCCATGTTCTCCCTCTGGGTCCATCAATAACAGCAGACGCCTCGGGCTCTTGGGGCGCTGGAGCATTCCTGGCCCCAGGCAAAGCTTGGTTCCAGATAAAATGGCCTGCAGCTGGCTATCAGTGAACATTG
>NW_003546983.1:7721-9260 GCF_000090795.2 Amphimedon queenslandica | reverse complement strand
GAGTTGAAGTAAGTATTATGAAGTCTCTATTAGCTCAAATGACCTGCTGAATCCTTGTTTGCTTGATCACTGGATCTCGATGTGCTATAAAACATGGCGGCCTATAGTTCTGACTTTAAACACCGTTTCTCCAATCTGGGGCAGAGTTAGTAAGTGCTAAATTTTGGGTAGAAGAAGGAAGTTATTGTGTTACATGGTCTGTAACTACTAGCTTTCCACTGCAGTTTTATAAAATAGAAATATGTACATTTTTTAGTTTATTTATGGTCTGTTTTGTAAACGCCTTTTCTGAAAAACTATGCTATTTGAAGAGGTATAATTTTGTATGAGAGTACGTACATACCTTTCGTACGGTTTGTATATTTTCATAATTATTTTAAAGCTATGTTTCTTCGAAAAAAGTTACTTAATGTCATTGTGATATACCATATTAGAATGATAAAACTATTATTATAATATTTTCTTTTTTGATAATCAAATAGGGTATGAATATGAAACCAATGAAGCTAAATTGTCTGTTGTTTCTTGTACTGACTCTTTTCAGAAGAAATATAGATTTTTATGAAGTTTTTTGTAATTATTGATTTTGCCACCATTTTGGTTGCTAAGCGTATCTCGGAAAACGTCACATCCGGCGAAAAGAGCATAGGCACATCCTGTTTCGTATCCACTTGGTATATATAGTATGTATAGTCCGTCCTTTTTGGGCGGGGCGGGTCCGTCCGTGCGTCCGCTTTTGAGGGTAGGGTCTCAAAACATAGATACTACATACACACATGGATAAGAAACAGGAAGTCAGTTTCCAATTAAAGCTGTACAAGATCAAAGGATGATGTCATATCCTGTGTGCCATGCTCTTGGCTAAAATGGTGGTTCTATGAATGCTTGACTGTATTTTTTATTTTTTGAAAGTGGTCATTTTAACCACATTAGGTAGGTACATGTTACCTTTGATGTATAAGCTGTGTTGTCCCACATTTACAGATTCAATCAGTGTCTTTGTTGAAGAGCTATATTACAAAATGTGTTGGCCTCTCATATTTTTGTTGAACCACTTTTACTCGACTGTAGACTGGTTTGGTGAATGTCCTTTAGACATAATATGAACACAACTATGCTGCGTGTACTGAAGGTATTTGCTTGTCTGTGCCACTTATAATGACAGATTTATAACCATTTTAGTTGTTTTTCAGTGGTGTCATTTGTGAACCACTTGTATAGAAAACTGTTGTGGTTATGAATTTTTTTCTTTTGATTTATCTGTTCCTTTATGCCTTTTGTGCGCACTGCAAGTGTTTTTATATTTTTAAGTGCTTTGACTAGCTCAAAACGGAGCAAACTATCAGTCACTATAGGTGGGTGTGGCTTATCTAAAACTTTAATTTTTAGTACGCCTGGTCGTATAAGAAGAATAGGGTGGATTTGAAAGAGACATGATCCTGTACATACTGAGTTGAAATGTGGCAGCAGCTCCTCTGATATTACCATTGTAGACAAGGTATAAATCCCTTGGAATCCTATATTTCAGTAAATAAACTA
>NW_003546983.1:4111-6314 GCF_000090795.2 Amphimedon queenslandica | reverse complement strand
ACAGGACCATAAATATCAATGTAAAGGACAATCATTCGTGGATGTTAGCGAATATGTAACTTTATCACTGAATGCAAAATTGCTACTACAGGCTGCATAAAGTATCACAATACTGAACCATCACTTGAATTCTATTTGTCATTCTTAACTTAGAAGTTCAGTGACACCATTTTAATGATTTTTCTATATTATTTGGTGTAAGTCAAATAATAAACATAGTGAAATTTTGAGTAATTTTTATCAGCTATTGCATGCAACACTATACTGAGATACTGATTTCATTTAATTACACAATTAAAATTATAATAGTTCGATATCCTTGAAATCATTGCTCTTTAAAGATAAGGAGACCCTTTGAAAAAGCCTTATATTGAGCTTTAGAATCTAGCCTAAAAAGTAGTTATCCTACATAATGATAATAAATATAAAAATTATACAGTTACTTCTAGTATATTTATTTTTGTCATACCGGGGCTAGGAATGCCACACTTTTTTGCAAATCCCTCAGTTTTCAATGCTTGTACATCATTGTAAAGAGTTGCTCAGCACTAAGCAACTCTGGTTGCAACGCTAATAGTTATTGTCTTCCACCTATATAAAAATGATATTCCGTTTCAATAGCAAATTCTACCTGAAACTGTGAAGCATGAGAGTCATAAGCCATTGCCTCAAAAATTTTGAAGTTATTTAATAAACAATGCTATGACAGAGCGTAACCATTAGAATAGAATTTATACTTGGACAACATATCGGAGCATTCCATCACAACACAGTATGATGTATAGGCAAACAAAAAGTCAATTAATTTTAACAATAACATATTAGATATGCATAATTTGCACAGATAACCACCACAGTCAATGGAACTGTCTTGTTTGGGTACAAACTGTTGCAATAATAAACAAAAATTTGTAAGTTTGTACTGTCACGAAAAATTGTCCACCTGAAAATTTATCCTTGGATAGAAATATCACGTGATATTTTATATCCGCGTCAGCAATTTTTTGTCCTACCAAAAAAAAAGTGTAAAGGAACTGTAAATCTTTGTATTCGACTTTGTTCCTTAATTATTTATCTATGGAATACAAGTACAAAGCATGTGGGACCCTTTATTATATGTTCAAAGTACATAGAAGAAGATTTCAGATCAAAGAAGGATGACAGACTGTGTCAAGAACCGAACCCAGAAAAGAATTAAGAGGATGATCTTGTGGAGAAGGCAGCTGTGTATAGAAAGTGTCCAGAAGGTTGTAGAGCTAACAGAAAGAGGCAGATATGGAAAAGAGCTGAAAGTTTGTTGTCAGTGCAAACTGAATGGGGAACCGTATTACCAGACCAAGATGACTGAATGGTCAACTATATCATGATAGTGTAGGTGTTTTGTGTATTTTAAATAGTTTAGTTAGTTATGTGTATATATGTATGCATGTAGTATGATATCTGTGCTTTTGTAGACAAACTCAGTATGTATATGCATCTGTATTCATGATTTGAATAATTAAATCAAAGCATCAATTATAACAAACTGATATATGATAGCTTGCCCAGCAATGGTATTGATAAACGTACCAGGGAGCAGATAGCAGCAATACCGAAATGCACCAAGTACAGGGAATTAAAGTGACTGTTCCTAGTATGCAAATTAAGGCAAAATGGACAATAAGATTGTGGTTTATGTGCCCTTGCTTTAGCAATGTCAATTTGTGCTGGTTAATACCCAACTTCTTGCAGCTATATTTAACATAAGCTTCGTTTCCATCTTTTATAATGCTTAGAAAAGAATGTGATGTCTTTGTTTTTTACTTGTTTAAGAGCTAGATGCCCTGGACTATCCAAAGAATACAGGTTACCTATATACTGCTTGAGCAGACAACCTATAGTAATGAAGGAAGAATGGTAAAATGTTCTTAATGTAAGGAGTGGTATCACGTAGAGTGTGAACAAATACCAGAAGATGTTTGGACTGATAAGGACTACGTTTGGTCATGTAATTGTTGTAAAAGTTGCATGAAGACAATTATTGTGCGATAATGAAATGTATTATTATTATTATTATTATTATTATTAATAATAATAATAATAATGGATTTTACAACTTAAATTGACAAAAAGGAACAAATAATTAAAAATTCAAGGACAATGAGCAGTTGAAGGCTTATACTAAAAAGTAAAAGTAAAAGCCCGAAATAGAAATAATTATAAT
>NW_003546983.1:0-3659 GCF_000090795.2 Amphimedon queenslandica | reverse complement strand
CGCCCAGTAAGGTATTCATGGAACCACTCCCACAGCAGACCAGTGATTCCTATTAACCAAAGCTTAAGAAGCAACTCCTGGTGAGGCACGGAATCAAAAGCCTTTTGAAAATCAAAAAAGACAGTGTCTACTGGTGTCTTATTTTCCACTGCTTCAAAGACTGTAGAGTATGAGGATAGCAGTTGAAGTAAACAAGAACTATGTTTCAGGAAGCCAAATTGGCAAACTGAGAGCTTCGGCTGTATGTAGGAAATAACCTTGTCAATAACAATAGGTTCAAAAATCTTAGACATAATGCATAGCAATGATATTGGTCTATAATTACTGACCTCAGATAAATCTCCTTTCTTTGGTATGGGACAGATTCTGTGACATTTCCATTCCCTAGGTATGGCATGATACATAAGACTGGTTTGAAAAAAGGAAGTAATAGGTACAAGTAGGGAACCGGCACATAGTTTGAGAAGAAGAGGATGTATCTTGTCCACACCATCTGATTTATAGATATTTAGTTGGGATAGCTTTTTGAAAACATCAGATGCAGAGAAATCTATGTGAAATAGTTGTGAGGAGGGAGCAGGTAGAGAATTAACAGGAGGTAGATTAAAATTACTCTTCACAAAAGTGGAATTAAAAAAGGAATTAGATAAATTTGCCTTATCATAATCAGTAGTGGCATCAATGGAACCCAGATGGACTGATGAAGGTATACATGACAGATGAGTAAGAAGTGACAGGTGAGAATACAGTGCTTTAGGATCATTTTTAAATCTGTTGCAGAGATTTACACAGTAAGTCTCCTTAGCAGATTCCATAAGAACCCTGAGAGAGGCTTCAAGGCTCTGTAGTTTAGAGATCTGATGGGGAGTACCTTTACGTTGGACAACTCAGCGTTGGTATCGAACTTTGTGAATGAGATTACGAATTTCTGAAGTGTACCATACAGGAGATGGTTTAGCTGGTAGAGTCACTATTGGAACAAATAGATCCCTCGTCTCACATAAAGTTACTTTTAAAGAGCCCCAAAAAAGGTCAATGCTATCATGAGAGATAGGGGGCAGTACAGAGTAGGCAAAATGGGCCTGGATATCATCACAACTAGCTTTGTTGTATTGAAAAAAGGAACGGGCCTTTTGTTTTATTTCAGACTTACTCACTTGAACCAAGAACCATATAATACTATGATCAGACATGTCAGATCTCACCTTGCTGTCAATACAAATATCAGTGACATTATCAGGGCAATTAGCCAAAATGAGGTCAAGAATGTTACCTCCGGTATGAGTTGCACAGTCCACTAGTTGAAGTAGATTCAGGTCTACACAGCGATCACAGGAAAAGACCCGAAGAAGGAGTATCTGATGTAAGAGAGGACCAATTTACATCTGGTACATTAAAGTCACCAAGTAAAATTAAAGATGTATGTAAATTAGAGAGATGATTGAAAAGACTAGCAATTAGTGATAGAGAGGGGGAAGGAGGAAGGTAAGCACAGCCAACTACAATAGGCTTGGGCAACAGGAGCTTGTTCACCACCAGTTCAACATCTGGTGCAACTAATAAAAGACACGAAGGGATAGCAGAAGAAACCGCTAAAAGTACACCTCCTCCTACAGACCCCCTGTCACGACGATATATAGTAAAATTAGAAGAAAAAATTTCTCAATCAAAAATAGAATCAGTTAACCAAGTTTCAGTTAAAGCCACGACATCCAGAGACTTTGCATAGGCCAATGTTTGAAGGAAAGCTAATTTCTTTGTGATGCTACGAGCATTCCATAGACAACATGACAGTCTATCGGCTGCTAGTCAGGAAGATTCCTGAACATCAGCTGGGGCCCTATCAATATCAGATTGAGTTGATGGAAATGTGGAGGGAGTAGTAGGTGTAGAATTGGTAAGTGGTTTTGATTGTGTCCGAGCGAGTTTGTATTCCTGCCCAACAACCGACCCATGTTTACGACCATTGACATAGAGCTCAGATTTACCAATTTTAATATTAGATCGGTCAATACCAGAAGAGATTAGATGATGGCGTTGAGTGAGCAGAATGGAACAAGTTTTCCTAAGACTGGGGGGAAGATCTCGATTTACTTTGATATTAGGCCTATTAGCCAGACTAGACTTATTAGACAACACAGTAGTAACGTCACAAGAACGATTCAGTACAACCAGCAGAGGTCTAGTACAGTCACTAGAATATCGGCCCAAACGACTACAGTCACGCACTGATTGATCTGAGAAGTTTGGGAGGAGAGATGTCAAGAGACTAGATAATTTCTCATTGGCATGAGAAAGTCTATCACGAGGCACACTCTTCAATACCAGAAACAATCAAATTGAACTTGCGGTCTGACCCATTATTTGAAGGATGTCTTGGCCTGGTCAAGGGTAAACGACCCCTCAGATTACTGAGCACTGGCTCCTCAGGAGAGCTAGCTACAGATTGGTTCCCTGTAGTTTGAAGATCCTGAAGGGCAGCAACGTCACGTTGAAGAGAGGCTAATGCCTCTTTCAAAGAGGAGATTTCATCAGCTTGATCTTGAAGTCTACAATGAGGACAGTAGAACTTCTCTGCTGATCCCTCCAGTCCAGAGAACGCTGCCTTTGACAGGCCAGCGCAGCATCGATGCAGCCACGTGTTACAAATACCCTCACAAAAGATTGACTGCTGAGTTTCATCCTCGATCAGATCATCACATATAGGACAGAAACAGGATCCCATTTTCTTATTCCTGCGTTTATTTGTAGCCATCATAAAGGACTAAAATGAAAAATAAGACAGAACAACAGAACAGTAGAGAGTGGTATGAACTCAACTAGTCTTGTTGCCCGATTATTAAATAAAAGTAAATAATAATTGCCGGCAAGATCACAATGAAAGGAGTTGGAAAATCACTAGATTAGGCCAGAATAGACTGAACTGTTAGGGCTAGGCAGTAAACAGAGAGGTGATAAGTAAATTTTCCTTATCAAAATAGTCTATATGCATAATATTATGATCCTAGGATAAAATATTTCAGATACAATTTGTCCTAGGACAAAAATATTTCATATATCATTTTGTCCTAGGACAAAAAAATTAGTCCTAGGATAGGACAATAAAAGCTTGCCTAGGACAAAATATTTCTGAAAGATTTTGTCCTAGGATAAAATATTTTGTCTCATGGGACAATTTGGGTGGGACAGATTTTTCTGTGACAGTACATACCACTTTATAGTATGTTTGTATAGTCTGAAAAGTTAAACTTCTGTGTGTGCACCCCTACCTTTTTTCAAATACATTGACAACACACTATTTAATTTGAACAACAAAACATTAATTCAAATAAAATTTTGATTCATACCAGCATTTGCTTGTTTTGTCACAGTAAAATATTTTTCAATAGAATCAAAATTAAAAATTGATTTATGAGGCTTAATAACCTATACAAATCCGCTATTAACATTGTAGACATTTAAATTTTAAAAGAACTTACAATTAAAATCTAGTGGCTTCTGACATGACAATTAAGGCATTACAATAGAGTCAACTTCACTTACATCATATATAATCCTAATTTTATAGTATTAAAACATAGATATTATTTGTACAGCTGTGATGAAATAACTTACATAAAAGTATCAGTCAACAGTCTCATCAGGTTGATTGCAACCAA
>NW_003546982.1:37580-40276 GCF_000090795.2 Amphimedon queenslandica | reverse complement strand
ATATTTTGTTTGTAGGTGACCTTTTAAATTGTCACCAGTTAATGGCAGGCCAGTATTAAAAAAATTTTGCAACGAACTTGTAAAAAATAGACTTGGAGCAGCAAATGCAGTTAACATATGGAAAGAAACAGAATATGATGAACTAACAATCAATGAGCAACAAAAAGGAGACAAAATTTTTAATAAGATGCTTGATTCTGTTAGGCATGGCTGTCTGACTGATGAAACTATTGATACACTTAAGAGTCGCGTATTTGAGGTTTCAATACAAAAATTATAATGAATTGGAAAGTGAAGGAACAAATCCTCCAATTTGCCAATTTTCTAAGGTAGACGCCTGCCAAAAAATCAATGAATTAATGTTAGAAAATCTAGAAACTTAGAAAATAGATTTAGCATGTGTTGATGTTGTTGATGAAAGTGGCAGCACAGCAAAATATGACAAAAAACAAGAAAAAAAATTAGAGAAACTAAAAGATCAACCAAGCAAAACAGCTGGTTTAGAAACTGTATTATCTTTAGCAGTAGGCTGTAGAGTAATGCTAAGACGTAATATTGATGTGACTGTAGGATTAGTTAATGGGGCCATTGTTACAGTACTGGGTATTTATGCTACACAAATATCAATCAAATTTGATCATATTAATGTACATTGTGACATAGAAAGGGTTACATCTAGATTTATGCTATCTAAGAATTTGTATATACAAAGGAAACAGTTTCCCCTTATACTTTCTTATGCTATTACTATACATAAATGTCAGGGCATCTCACTAAATACAGCCATTATTGATTCATCTAGTAATGTTTTTGGTGATGGTATGGCATATGTTGCATTGTCTTGTGTACGTACATTAAATGGATTACATTTATTATCAATTGATCCTCTCTCAGTTAAAGTTAGTAATCCGTGCATTAACGAAATTAACCACCTCAGAAGTAAATTTCGGAATGACTTACCTCAAATCAAGAAAAGTAAAGGAAAGAAGAGAAAGGTTCAAGTGATTGGTATAATTAATGATGGTAAACCTTGCAGTAAGAATGCCAAGGTTTCTTTAAGTCATGTACACAGTACTAATAACAGTACTGTTAGTAGCAATAAACGTAAGAGTACTGATTTACAAAACTCTAATCGCCCCAAAAAGAGAAAAATATGTAAAGATAATGCTTTAAAAAAGCCTTGCCCCTAAAAATAAAGTTGATGTGGACAGTAGTACTGACAATACTACTTTGGTATTGTCTCGCTCTAAAAAAGATGATAAATTGATTGTTTCAATTAATTTGAAAGACCTGACAACCAAATTTAATGTGAAAGATGATGATAGTTGTTGTAGTCTCATTGTATCTATAAATCTCTCAAACATTAAATGTAAACCAAAAGATGATAAAACCTAGTGTGTTGTAAAAAATGACCATTGTAGTAATAATCTCATTGTATTTATAAAACTAAAGCATTAAATTAAAGACAAGTAATCCAAAAGAAGATGATGATGTCATCTTGACATTTGAACAGCCTCCCAACCCAGATATTGTGTGAAGGAGGCAATGGGATTATGTTTATTACGCTGGTAATGAAGAATTTCAAAGAAGGCAGTGTGAGATTTTAAATCATAAATTTGTCACTGCTGCTAGAATCTTACCTGGTAGCCCAACAACACCATTGTCAGATCAAAAAGTTCCTAATAGTACTCTTTACGTCCCTGATGATAGTACTGTTTATTTTATACCCTTTCATATCTCATTACTGGGTCAATTTCTCAGCATTACAAATTACGTAAAGCAATTGTTAGTAATATGCCAAACTTTGAAGAAAAATTGTTTAATAGTACATTAAGTGCAACCAAATATTCAAGCATATATGATTACATCAATAAGTCCAAAATGTATTGAAATTGTGTGGGCCACTGACACAAAAATTATTACACTAACTGCAATATTAGGTACAACCATATATTCATATTCACTAACTCCTACTTTTGTTAGCTGGGCTAGATATGGAACCCAAACGTTATATGGCATTCCTTGTGATACTAATACACATGCTTTGTATTTAAAGCATGTTGGTACTAATCATTTCCAAGCAGTTAATTCTATTAATAGTTCTTAAGCATTGATTGTTGATGGAAAGTGGGTATGGTGTATGGGAGGTCAATCATCTTAAAAAAATTGGTTGTTTAATGTGACTTATATTTCACTGCATCTGCAATGGGAGTGACGTGAGTGTGTCTAAAAACCATTGGTGCATATCCACCCAGTATTGCTCAGTATGAAGACATCTAACTCATTTCAGGATGTTAGATTAATCTATGTTTAACAGTGAATATTGAGTACTTGTTGCTATAATGGACAGGGAGAGGGTGTGAAAGAGGTTTACTGTTCATTAAGGTTTAGCATTTGATTCAAATTTGTGTGACTATCATTTATGTAGGACAGAGGGTTAGGAAGGGAGGAAGATGTCATTATCAAATCTGGATCTTGTTTGTGATTTGTACTACATGTTTATTACAAATAACAGGTGCTTATGGACCTGGGCTCTGCTGAAAAATTTTTGAAGTCCTGTCAAGAAAATTTTTAAGTAACAATAAAATTTGTTATTGTACATGTAGTATTATTCAAGCAGTAATGCTGTACATATAATAATGATCATGCATGTTAATGCTGCCATCAATGCTGTGCGCATTACTTATATGTAAATG
>NW_003546982.1:28958-37570 GCF_000090795.2 Amphimedon queenslandica | reverse complement strand
TGCATAATGCTGCCATCAATGCTATGTGCATTATTAAGTTAAGGCTTTCCGGCTGATGTTGCGCATTTGAATGATGCTGCCATCAATGCTGTGTGCATAATAAATGCTTGCCAGCTGATGTTGCGCATCTTTTATTGATGAGTGTTGTAACATGTGCATGTTCTCATTAACAAAAAAGTATTGTTTGCACATTGGAAATACTTTATGCACACAATGATATTTTATATTAAGCAGGTCCTGAAAGTATTTTAACTAAGGATAGCATTAGTAAGCAATATTATGTCTATAATACATGCATGCACATACATGTATGATCAACATTGTAGATGCTACCATTATTATCATTAGTTAGTACTTGTATGCCACATTCATAATTTATACAGGTATACTTAAGACTACAATGTGGTATTAAAGAGTGAGGTCAGACTTAGAATGAGACTCAACAGCGGAAGGGGACGTTTCTGTATGTGAGCACCTGTATCTTGCTAGTGGTTTGTAATGTATGTCTGTGACAAACATAAGGTATATCATGCATATATACTTGTATATGTTTAGTATAGTGTACATGTAGTGGATTATTGATGCATTTATTGTGCTTGTAGTGTTTCATGATTATCATGCATGAGTTTCATCCTTTTATAGTTTGTTGTAAGTACATATGTACCATAATGGAGTTACAAGGAATACAAAAGTTCCATGTAATTGGTAATAAAGTTTGTTCACCATTACTGTTTGTACTATTGTTATTATTAGCCCATGTGTTTACATTGCTTGCATTTGATGTGTTTATGTTACTATACTTTACAGGTAATGACAGTTGTAGAGGATTTAAAGATTTTCATTGCTTGATTTTGTAATGTGCAATATTTATTAAAGGCAGTTCTGGATTTCGATTGTTGTAACTAAATTTATTTCATTATTAAATGGAACTTAATGTTTTATTGTAGGTCCTTGATGAGTAGTTTTATCACACTGCAGGAGGTGCCTGCATAGGTTTTACATTACTGTAGTCTAAGGAATGGAATATGTAGTAAGATTAAATATTGAGATTCCAAAGTATCTTATGTATTTTGCTATAGGGTATGATTTAAAGTTACATGTATATTTGTTTGATGGGTATGTCATTATAAGCATGGCCAGAGTAAGTACTCTCACTATAAGTTATTGTTTGCCTGCGTATCTTTTGTTGTTGATTGTTAGTTTATCATAATAATATTATGTGCATGCATGTTCTCTTTAACAAACAACGATTGTTTGCACATTGGAAAGTATCATGTGTTCTATATGGATATAAATTTGCTCAATGCCAGTCTCATAAACAATCTTAATTCAGTATAGACTTAGTAAGCAAATTAAAACATGTTTGTCTTTATTGTTTTGTAGATTATGAATGACAACACTGCATGTTCATGTACGTAATCAATATGTCCATGTTAATGGCTACTTAGGTATTATTTATTTTTTAAATCATGCAATATGATAATGATGTGTGTTTTTCTTCTAGGAAGATTAATAGAAACTAAAGCATTGGAGCATTTATATCTTGTGAAACACTGTGCATTGATAATGTATTTTAATCTTTGCTTAACGCTGGTGCATTTTTTTTATTGACATCTTGATTATTTTATTATTATGTCTACATCTATTATTACAAGTAAATGAAAAATTTCTATAAATAAGAAAAAGTAGGGTTGTCAAAAAATAAAAGAAACAAGGGGGTTGAGTTCAACTATAATAATAATTATAGTTCAATTAATAATATTAAACTTTAATTAATAAAAAAATAATTTATTCATGAAAGTAATACAAAAATTTCAAACCCTACTTTGCAGGAAATGCGAATCCATGCAATTACAATTTCTAAAATGTATATATATTAATGTTTTAAAGTTTCAATATTTTACTGAATCCCAAAATTCAAAGAATGCTTTAGCCTATCCATAATTTAGATTTTTTTTATTGTGATGACACGTTATTTAATCAATAATAGCTGAAAAGTCTTATTTATATTTATCACAATAATTAATTTACATCATGGAATTGTAGTAGAGCAATCAATAGGTACAGAGGCATAATTATTATTAAAATTCTATTTACATTGTAGTCTGCCTGTTACCATTTTCTGCAAAGTAGGGTTTGAAATTTTTGTATTATTTTCATGAATAAATTATTTTATTTATTAAAGTTTATTATTATTAATTGAACTATTAATTATTATTATGGTTGAACTCAACCCCCTTGTTTTTTTATTTTTTGACAATCCTACTTTTTCTTATTGATAGAAAATTTATTCATATACTTGTTTCCATACTTTTTATTAAATTTTATTAATTAATAATCCTTTTTATTGATAATTACAATTTTTGCCTTAGGTATCAGTTCATTAATGGAAGAAAAGAATTTTGAAATAAGAACCATAAGATGTACCGCATTATTAAAAAGTTTTTAAATTTTTGAATCAGTAGTTATATTCATAGCCTAACTCATAATTATTAATCATTAGTTGTCATTACTAAGATCTATGTCCGGTTCTGAAACTATTTAAGTTTACATTTAGCTTCAGTTGCTACTTTCTCGCTTACAGCTGTCAAACTTTTCCGCAGTTTACAAGACCTGCATTGTGGAAATACACATTAATAGACCACATGATTACATTCCAATGTGCAAACAATTATTTTTGTATTGTTAATGGCACACAATAAAAGATGCATTGGCAAGCATTTATTTACATTGAGTAAAGAAAGTACTTACTGTGACCATTATTAATCATATAATCATCAAGCAAATCTACAGTACTTAACCTAGAATCATAACCTATAACAAAAATACATTAGACATTTCACAATACTCTCCATCTTACCACATATTCCATTGCTAAGACAACAATAATATGAAACCTATACAGATGTAAACTGGCATCTACTACTGCATGATACAACTACTGATCAAGGAGCTGCAACAAAACATTAAGAAAGAAATTAATTTAATTTCAACAGTCTAAATCCAGAATTGCCTTTAATTATATTTCACATTCCAATATCAAGCAAAAGTATTGCTGAATTGGCAAATCATTTCCAGCCGTAATTACCTGTAAAGCATAGTAATAGAAACATATCAAAAGCAAGCAATGTAAACTCACAGGCTAATAATAACAATAGCACTTACCAATCACATCAAACCTCACTCTTTAACACCACATTGTAGTCTTGTGCCAAGTACATAAGTACCTACAAAAAGTATGTATGTGACATACTAACTAATAATAATAGTGGTAGCATCTACAATGTTTCTGATTGGATCATACATGGCATGTCTTTTAGACATGATATTGCTTACTAATGATATCCTCATTTAAGATACTTTCATGAAATGCTTAATATAAAATAACATTGGGCGCATAAAGAATTTCCTATGTGCAAACAATATTTTTTGTTAATGTGAACATGCTCATATTTACAACAATCATCAACAAAAGATGTGCAACATCAGCTGGCAAGCATTTAATATGTGCACAGCATTGATGGCAGCATCATTCAAATGCGCAACATCAGCCGGCAAGTATTACCTTAATAATGTGCACAGCATTGATGGCAGCATTATACGCAACATCAGCTGGCAAGCATTTACATATATATAATGCTCACGGCATTGATGGCAGCATTGATATGTATGATGATCATTAATATGTGACCGCAATTGACAAAAGGTACCTTATGGCGGATAGGAAAATTGGCCTTAAAAATCCAACTTTCTAAGCTCCCTTTATCACAAAATTACTTCAGAGCATGCAAAAAGTTTCTATGAAACTTTTAGAAACAATAGTTGTCTAACAGAGTACTCACAGGTTAATATTTGTCATTACAATGATGAATTTTAAAATCCGCCATAAGGTACCTTTTGTCAATTATGGTCACATATATGTACCAAATCACTGTTTGAATGATACTACATGTCTAATGAGAACTGTTATTGTTACTCTAAATTTTTCTTGTCCTTCAAAATTTGTCGGCAGCACCCTTGATCCATAGGCACCTGATATTTGTTATAAACATGCAGTACAAGCCTCAAACAAAATCGGGAATTGATAATGACAGCTTCCTCCCTTCCTAACTCTCTGTCCTACATAAATGATAGTCACACAAAATTGAATCAATGCTAAACTCTAATGAACAGTAAACCTCATTCACACCCTCTCCCTTTCCATTATAGCAACAAGTAATCAATATTCACTGTTATACATTGATTAATCTCACATCCTAATGCAGTTTGATCACTTAATACTAAGCAATAATGGGTGGATATGCACCAGGTTTTCACACACTGACATTGCACATGCAGTGAAGTAAAAGTCACAATAAACAACCAATGTTTTAAAGATGATGGACCTCCCATTCACCATACCCACTTTCCATCAACAATCAATGATTTAAGAAATATTAATAGACTTAACTGCTTGGAAATGATTAGTACCAACATGCTTCAAATACAAAGCAGGTGTAGTAGTATTACAAGGAATGCCTTACAACTCCTGGGTTCCATATCTAGCCCAGCCAACAAAAGTAGGAGTGAGTGAATATGAATATATGGTTATACCTAATAATGCTGTTAGTGAAATAATCTTTGTGTCAGTGGCCCACACAATTTTATACATTTTTGACTTATTTATGTAATCATATATGCTTGAATATCTGGTTGCACTTAATGTACTATTAAACAATTCTTCAAAGTTTGGCATATTACTAACAATTGCTGTACGTAAATCATAATGCTGAGAAATGGACCCAGTAAATGAGATATGAAAGGGCATAAAATAAACAGTTCCCATCACCAGGGACATCAAGAGTACTATTAAGAACTCTTTTATCTGACAATGGTATTGTTGGACTGCCAGGTAAGATTCTAGCAGCTGTTACAAACTTAAGGCTCAATATCTCACACCACCCTCTTTGAAATTTTTCATTACCAGGGTAATAAACATAATCCCATTGCCTCCTTCACACAATATCTGGGTTGGGAGGCTCTTCAAATGTAAAGATGACATAATCATCTTTTTTTGGATTACTTGTCTTTAATTTAATGCTTGAGAGTTTTATAGATACAATCAGACCACTACTACAATGGTCATTTTTTACAACACACTTGGTTTTATCATCTTTTGGTTTACATTTAATGTTTGAGAGTTTTATAGATACAATAAGACTACTACAACTATCCTCATCTTTGACATTAAATTTGGTTTTCAGGTCTTTCAAATTAATTGAAACAATTAATTTATCATCTGTTTTTGGGCGAGGCAAAGCAAAAGCACTATTGCCAGTACTACTGTCTACATAAACTTTTCTTTTTTTGGTGCAAGGCTTATTTAAAGCATTATCATCATATACTTTACTCTTTTTTGGTTGATTAGACTTTTGTCAATCATTACTCTTATGTTTATTGCTACCAACGCTACTGTTACTAGTACTTTGTACATGACTTACAGAGACACCTTGGCATTCTTACTACAAGGTGCATTCTTACTACAAGGTTCACCATCATCAATTATACCAGTCACTTGAATCTTTCTCTTCTTTCCTTTACTTTTCTTGATTTGAGGTAAGTCTTTTTGAAATTTACTTCTCTGCCTGTTAATTTCATTAATGCACAGATTACTAACTTTAACAGAGAGAGGATCAAATGATAATAAATATAATCCATTTAATGTGCGTACACGAGACAATGCAACATATGCCATACCTTCCCCAAAAACATCAGTAGGTAAATCAATAATGGCTGTATTTAGTGAGGGGCCGACATTTATGTATTGTAATAGCATAAGAAAGTATAAGGGGAAACTGTTTCCTATGTATATACAAATTCTTAGATAGCATAAATCTAGATGTAACCCTTTTTTTGTCACAAGGTCCATCAATATGATCAAATTTGATATATATAAGTGTAGCATAAATAACCATTACTGTACCAATGGCACCATTAACTAATCCTACAGTCACATCAATATTACGTCTTAGCATTACTCTACAGCCTACTGCTAAAAACAATACAGTTTCTAAACCAGCTGTTTTGCTTCGTTGATCCTTTAGTTTCTTTAATTTTTTTTTTGTCAAATTTTGCTGTGCTGTCACTTTCATCAACAACATATGCTGATTCTATTTTCTCAGTTTCTAGACTTTCTAACATTAATTCATTGACTTTTTGGCAAGCGTCTACCTTAGAAAATAGGCAAGTTGGAAGATTTGTTCCTTCACTTTCCAAATCCTTATATTTTTTTTGTATTGAAACCTTAAATACACAACTCTTAAGAGTATCAATATTTTCATCGGTCAGACTGCCATGCCTAACAAAATCAAGCATCTTAAAAAAAATTTGTCTCCTTTTTGTTGCCCGTTGATTGTTAGTTCATCATATTCTACTGTTTCTTTCCATATGTTAACTGCATATGCTACTCCAAGTTTAGTTTTTACTAGTTTGTTGCTAATTTTTTTAAATAGTGGTCTACCATTAACTGCTGGCAATTGTAAGAGGTCACTCACAAATAAAATATTTTTGGATGCAAACCATTCATCAGTTCCAAATATATCTTCTAAGCGCATGTGTAAGTATGCTAGATTTAGATTGGATACCATAGATACCTCGTCTACTATTATAATTTTTAAATTTTTAAGTGTCATTTTTATTCTTTTCTGAGCTTCTTTACTCAAAGCCCGATATCTAGCTGTCTTTCCCTCATGCTCTATTCGTAGCTGAAATAATCTATGTATTGTTAGTCCACCTACATTAATTGCGGCTATACCTGTTGGTGCTACTATAGCACACATAATTTCACCACTTTTTGATGCCATATGTCTTGCACTAGGCATTTTATTGCCTCTATCAAAAACAATTAATCAGTTCCACCTACACCACTAATAAACATTCTTAGTGGTTTGATATTATCTAATCTAAGTAGTCTTGAAGACTCATTCTCTAATAAGTCTTCACGTTCTTTTGACTTATAAGATGACTCTTAATTTTATCAAAAATTCTTTTTTGATCTACATTAAACATTGCCTCTCTTTGCTCTAATGTTAAATTAGGTACATTTATGTGCATGTCAGCAATATCAGCTACTGCTTCCATTATTTCACCTAGTAATTGAGGCTCATCACTTACTTGTTATTAGGAAGTTCTTCTTTAGTGACACCGGCTTTATTTCTTGCATCGACTATTTTCTTCCAATTACGTTCAGCTTCTAATAATTTCTGTAGTTTGTTGAAATGATTTTTCATGCCACGTACAGATGCTTCTCTGTGACGCCTAAACTCTTCTTCCATTGTTTCTCCTTCCATTACAAGTGTGCTCTCGTCTCTAAAAGGCACAAATAAAAATATTAGCGAGTAATAAAAATCGTCTCTTTCCGCTTCTTGCATAGGATTAAATTTCCTATGGTTTGGAAGGACTGGCTTTGATCGAAGTTTGTATTCTTTTTCTCCATTTTCTCCTATTTTATCAAATTTGTAATTGGCAACAAAATCATAAAGAGATACATCTTCCATGTGATTCAGTCTTGTTGGATAAAAGTCTTCAATTATGCTAGGATTCAAGATGTCTTTCGAAGATCGATCCATTTTAGTTAAATATGAATAGTTTTTGATTTTTCTGCTCCTTTAATGAGGCAAGTACACATTAACGTACTGTACAAGTTACTGATTTCATGTATAAACATTCACCAAGAAGATCACTAGCTTCAAATAGTCCTACTTCTTTAGCTCGAAGTTATTTTTTGCCGATTTTCCAAAGCCTGCTGTATATGTTGTCACAGCTGCTGACTTCATCCCATAAGTCCTGTGCATGACTCTTTCTGCTTTAGTGACATATCCAGTTACATACTCTGTTAAAAAAAGACTCTTCTCTGCTATGAATTGCAAGTCCATATTTGCACGCCACAATTTCAGCAGTAAAGGATTATAGTCGTTGACTCCAACTTCTTTTTCATTTCGTTTGAGATAATATATTTTATTGCATGATTTCAAGCTGTTTTCTACATCATTGATGCAAATACTCTCGTAATGGTCTAGGAAAATCAAATCAGCATCTAGATAGATAGGTCTTGCCGACTTTAATATTTCGCTTGCAGTATTTGCTGCACTTGTGCCTGTCGTATTTTGTTACCAAAAAATTTAAATCAGGCGACGTAATACTATCTGGTATATGACAGGTAATCCTATCTTGTATGAAAGAACAGACTTCTTCTGGACGATCATTACCGACAAGAGGAGCAATTTCAATCCATAGGCGGATGTGATAATGAGGCACTCCATGCATTTGATATTCTTTTTAACATAATATTGCTCTACTTTGCCTAGAACTTATCTCTGGAGAATGACTATGTTAAAGAAATCCTTAAATTTGTATAAAAATTATCGTAATACTGAAACAGGGTCCTTAGTACAAAATCAAGAAATACAATATGATTGTGGTGCATTATATAGTTTTCTTAAATAATGCGCTATATCAGCTGAATCATATTCAGCACAACTTAAAGTAAGGAAAAGGGCTATACCCTGCAATCATTGTTTTGACTTCACCTTTCACACGGAACCAATATTGATTTGTGCCCTGTATTGGAGCCA
>NW_003546982.1:12125-24613 GCF_000090795.2 Amphimedon queenslandica | reverse complement strand
AGTCCCTTATAAAGGTATCTGAAGTGCGAAGTTAGTGATATAGACCCCACATGGCATCTTTGTCAAACTTTCCATGTCTGCATTTAAAACAGAGGTTCAATTTGCCACCAAGAGCTCCACAAAATGCACTTAGCTGGTGATTATTCTCCGGATCTGTCATGCATCTAGTTACATTTGCAGCTGTTTGCAACATATCAGAAGCATTAGGAGTGAAATGCCACCTTTTAGCAAGTGGAATAGCTTCAACAACCTCTAAGAAAGTACCTATGGACAAGCAGACATTTAACTATGCATAATTATCCCTGTGCGCTAACTTAGAACGAAGGTGTTGTCCTGATTATCATCACTGTTATCATAGATGCTGTTATTAAAGCTACAAGCCGCCATCTTATCTACAATAACCAATTAACCATTAATATTTATTGGTCCAGTCGGTCATGGAGTGTTTCATGAATTTAATTAATTTTATGCTACGTTTCCAATCCCGTTTCCGGGTCTAATATCTATGGTAATAGTGCAAACAATATGAATGATTTCTACGAAATCTGGAATTTTTGTTGAAGTCTAGATTTTATGTATTCACTAAATGATAAAGTCTGTGCTGGATAGCTTTGTCTGGGATGATGCTCTCCATATTGTCCTGTAGGAAATAAAGTAGGAAAGCATAACAAATCAAGATGCTCTTGTGTATTGTCTATAGGCGCTTCTTTTACATTCATTAATTTATATTGACTGATAACAGAACCTGTTCAATTTTACTATCAAGATTTCTAATGGTATATGCCCAAAGGCCTTCTAAATCTTGATCATTTGCTTTTTCAAGCATTTTACAACTAGTGTTGCTAACTACTTGCATGACACTTTTAGACAAATTGTCGATGAAATCATCATCTATGTTTCTATAAAGCCAATTTATTTCTTTTAATTTTCTTAGTGCTGCTTTTATTTTATTCACATCAACTACGCTACGCCAGACATATTTTGATTTAGTAGGTTGTCCATTAATAATAATATAAAGTTCTGGAATAGGCAAGTGATTAGAATCTATACCAATCTCATTTAAAGTTTCCATGGTTTTTTCTAATGGAAGGGGTAAATAAAACATTGCACCTTTCAGAGCCTTCAATGAATTATATGTAGGCACTTTTAAGGTGTGTGTGCCTAGCCTAACAATTGTCTGAAAATATTTGGCTCTCTGTTTAAACTGGCAACTTAAAGGATCCAAATTTTCCAATTCTTTTGGTAGTGGCTCACACTTCAACCCATTGAGCACACAACGTGCCGGAACTTCATTTTTCCTAATAATAGGTTTACAATGATTACAAATATACATAACTTTATTTAATGCTGTAGGATCATTCTCTCTAATGTAATGTAATAGGATATTCCAAACATCGCTATCTAAATTTTTAGCTTCAGTGACAGATTTTTTTCTTAAAAGTGTCTCACAGCTACAACAAGCATTAACAGCCTGATCAGACAAAGCTTTCTTAAATTCGTCAATAGCATCTGAATACTGAAAATAAAGTACAGTATCTAAGTTTTGTATTCTAAATGGGTCTTCTTCTTCACCATCATTAATAGCGTAATGCACATTATCAAATTCAGTCTCATCGGCTTCATTAATTTTTAAATTTATCAATTGTGCTATATCACCATCAGCAAGGGAAGAATCAACATCTATTGTTAAATGGGCGTTTCTAGCAACATAAGTGTTTCAAAAGGCGTCTCAACAAAGGATAATGAACAGATGCATTGCGTAAAATACGCAGCATGCTTTTACATTTAGTATCATTACTACTACACACAATAGGATGGCCTATTCTTTCACAGACAATTTCTGAATATTTAAAATATTTTTCAACATTATTTTCATCTTTTTTAACAATTACCGTTACACTTGCATTATCACAGAAATCATGTTCATGCACTTGATCTATTTCTTCAACATGCAGGGATCTTGTCATATAATGAGTATTAGGACAATTGTCATATGCATCTAAATGCTTCCTCAATTCTTTAATGAGCTGATCAAAATATCGTCTAACTTCAATAATTGAACTAAAGTCCTTCTCTAATAAAGGTTTGCACCTGTCTGTACAGTGCCATTTGAGGGCAGGCTTTCCCTTATTAGTATACATTCTATTATTATCAAAATTGTCATCTTCAGAGTCACTATCATCATTACATTCTTGTACTCTATCAATACATGATATATTAACCATCCCTGCTACATAACAGATGCCATTTGTATCAACAGGGATTGCAATCGCACTATTTAATTGGCTATCAGGATCATCATTAGGATATAAATATGCTGATTCATAGAAATAAGGCTCACTATTCTTTGTGTGACATTGTTCACCAAAATCATTAAAGCTATTCAACTTCAATTTCCTAATGCTATTTGCTGCATGTATCAATACACCTACTTTGTGGGATCTGTTTTTCAAAACTGATTCCAATAATATACTTGATGCAGCATTACATTTACTGTCATATGATGTGTTCTCAAAATCTACACCTTTCATACTTGATGGCAATAAATCATCAACGATTTCGGGGCTGTAATATAAGGCTTCAATAATTTTCGTAAAATAATATTTCTTTGCTTCACTATTTGGTGCAGGTAGTGAGTAATTAGAACGTAGTCTATACAATATTTGTCCATAATGACGTTCATATTAATCTTTATGTAGCCGCCTCTTATTTTCCTTATTTAGTGCCAATTTTAATTTATCCATTTCGTTATCAGAAAATTTATATCTCAGAAATTTATCTTTTGTTACACGTAATATTGTGTCTCTATTCTCGTAATACCGTTTTAAGGAGTTTTGTTTTCAAAGGCCCGGATTTTGTTGATAACGTTTTTTAGACATCATTCTTTATTTAGAGAGTTTTGGGAATACATTTTTTGTGAATACTCTAATGACTTTGTAATTTTGATATTTTTGTTTTTGTTATACGAATTTTACATTTTTGCAAAATATAACCTGGGTTCAATGCATGATATTTTCTTGAATACCCAAGCTTATATTTTTTACTTATCTTATATGCAACTCTTGCTTTGCTTTTGACCCTGTTACACAGCCTTATGTAGTAACTTCTGGCGTAGGACCTGTTTTTAGATATAAATCCTTCCATTTCTTTTCTATTATCATAAATCTTAGATTTTTTTTTGGATTTTGCCCCAGTTAAATCATTCCTCCTTTTTCTACTTCCTTTTTTTACAACAAGTAGCACAACAATTACACTTAACATTAAAACAACAAAATACCATAACACCAAGTACATGTATGCAGGAGGTACAGGTAAGTTCCTGCTTATCATAGTAAACATAACTGTAAAGACTTATCTCAATAATATCCAATATCAGAAATATGACAGAATACAATGAGCTCTAGTGGTCTGGCTTAGGTACAGGTATCCAAACATGTCAAAACTGAGCAGCTGTAAAAATATTTTTTTTGCTCTGACTCTTCTGTAAGACTATATTTCGCTCTGTAATAAAAGAAACCTAAGGTGATACAGTTATTTTATAATATTTTACCTATTAGCTCTTAAAAGAACTGGTAATCACTTAGTTTGCAAACTGCTGAACAACTATGCAGAGAAAGAGAAGAATAGAGCAAATATTCACCGAGAGCAGTCACTATGGCAAATCTGAGCATGCGCAATAAGTTTTAAAATGTCGACTAAGGGGTGGTGATAATACGCCCAAATAACAATTTTATTATTATAAAAGATGAATTAAGTTGTGGAAAGTACCTTTGTTGTCCTTGACTCACGCTCCAAGGAATGATGTGAAAGTCACCTTGAGCTGTTCTCTAGTTTAAAAGATTATCCGGTGCATAGAAGATGAAAGAAGAAAAAGTCGGAAGAATTTTGCAGAAATTTGAATTTGGGCTATTCTCTAGAATTGCTCCCACTACATTACAGTTCACTTTAAAGGTACTAGGAGAATTGCTCATTGAATGAAAGCTTATTTAAGCCATTTATAAGGCTGTACATGGTAAGATAAAAGTTGTAAGTGTTTGAAAATGATAAATTTGGCCGCCATCTTGAAAAATCAACCTTAACCCTACATATAGGCTACCGCCTATATAATAATTAAGTTATGTTACATGTAGTTAGTAAAAGTTATAATTTTTGTTCCAACTTGGGGTCTTGGCGTCCAACCCTACCCCTGCCCCTGCCAGGTCTTCTTCGTAGATTGAGATACTATTATGGAATATAATTTAGTACATCATAGTTAAGACTTACAATTTGTCTATTGACAGCCCTCAATTGGGCAAGAATGAGCTGCCTTTGCTGGTGCAGCGTGCTGGGGCAGGAAGGACTGCTGGAGCCCCTCTAGGACGAACTACAGGTGCACCTGCAGGAGGGACTGCTGGAGCCACTCCAGGAGGGACAACGGGTGCACCTCCAAGAGGGACTCCCAGAGCCGCTCCAGGAGGAACTACGGGTGCACCTCCAAGAGGGACTGGCGAAGCCCCTCCAGGAAGGATTGCCGGAGCCGCTCCAAGAGGGATTGCCAGAGCCCCTCTAAGAGGGATTGCTGGAGCCCCTCCAGTAGGGATTGCTGGATCTCCTCCAGGCGGCAAATGGGATCTTCCTCTCTCCTATCTGGATCTGGGCTTGGTGACCTACTCATACTATGAAAAAGATACATACAAGTATATATAGTGTATAAGCTAGAGGTTGGATGAACTGACATTTTGCTTGCAAAGTACAAATAACAAATATTGAAAAGTAGTCTGATGCCTGACTGCAAATTGACTAAGGTCTAAACTTTAAAGTAAGGACTGTACTGCTCAGTGATAAAGTGTAGTTGAGTGGGAAATCAGGCATGGTTATTAAAGATTATTAACCAAAACAGGATATATGTCACATAAATAATTAGTTATCTTACAGAAGTTTTTTTAAATATTCTGTAGTGGACTTTTAAACCCAGTTAATTAATATGAATAAACATAATACTGATACAAATATAAAAATAATGAACAAATTGAATAAAATGGATGGAAACAAATAAAAGAAATTCTATAAATAAGAAAAAGTAGGGTTGTCAAAAAAACATGGGGGTTGAGTTCAATCATAACAATAATTACTAATTCAATTGATAATAATAAAAGTTAATTAATAAAAAATAAGTATTGTAAAAAATAAAACAAAAATTTCAATCCTACTTTGCAGCATTTGTGACCCAATATGAGAAAACCAGGCTATCTGCGGGAATTATCAATTAGAGATATGGCTTCTTAAAGTTGTGACAGCCGTACCTTATCAAAACTGAGATTATACCAAAAATATATTGTATAAAGAATTTTCTTTCATTTGATACCAAGTTTGCCCTAAAATAACTTGAAAGAGGTCATTTACAGACCTTTCTTTTTGTTGTGTACCATGTAAATAATGCAAGATATAATGATAAAAAATGGCTGCAACTCAATTTCATTCGTTTAGACTTCTTGTTGCATAAATAAGCATAACTCAGCACTAGATGTGTCAAATGACATGGAAGAAGGACCAAAAGATAGGAAAAACGTTGCTTAATTAAGAAAACCATAAATCTCAATTTTAAATTTTGGAGCATATAGCCTGGTTTTCTCATATCGGGTCACATTTAATGAAGGATTACTGATTCCTTTAACATGACAAAGTTTAATGAAAGAATGACAACCCAACTGCTTAGTTCCAGCCTACGTAAGTGTGCGAGTCGGGCCCACTGACAATTCCTAAGAATGTAACATAATCAGATCAAAATTTAAAAAATGTATATTTACTAAAGACATGCATCCATGCTTCTACTTTTAACATGAAACTAACAAGTATACATTAATATTTTAATTTTATTAATTTTTATGGTAATGAATAACAAAAATTAAAGAATGCAATAGCAAACTAATCATCCGTAGTTTATAATTTTCACTTGTGATGACAGTAATTTATTGAATCAATGCTAGGAAAATTTCTGATTTTTATTTATCAGAATACTTAATTTACATCATACTCATAACAATGTATTAAGACAATCACTAGGTACAGAGGTAGTACAGAGGCATAAATAATTTAAATGCATTAATTTATAATATTAGCATATTCTGCAAAGTAGGGTTGAAATTTATGCCTCATTCTTTAGAATACTAATTTTTCATTAATTAACTTCATTATTATTAATTGAATTAATAATAATTATGATTGAACTCAACCCCCTTGTTTCTTTAATTTTTTGACAACCCTACTTTTTCTTATTTGTAGAAAATTTTATTTAATTGTATATTATAGGAATACAATTCATATGTTGCTGAGCATCCCATTACATCTTAAGCATTAGGCCTTCCAGTCATTATGGCAATACTGCTATTATACTCTGATGATACGAGTAGAAATCGTAGTAAAAAGTGGAACAAGTTTGATGTCTGGTGCTTGTCAATTGCTTGTTTGCCTAAAGTTATTTTATGTGAATTTTCAAAATTATACTTTTAGCCTGATCGGATTGTGACTCTGCATTAGAGATGACTGGTCCTATTGTTGAAGAACTGAAGAAACTGGAAAAGGGAATAAAAGTATGTATTTGCATGCATGCTGGTCTATTAATTTTTTTAATATGATGTCTTGCAGTATATGATTTTGTTTCCAAAAAAAGGATTCTTGTATTTGCTCCAGTTATCAGTTTGATATGTGACAATGTAAGATCATCTCAGTTGCTGAATCATTTGGGAAACAAGGCTATAAAGCTTTGTAGAATGTGCATGGTTAATATAAATTATTATTATTGAAATATATTTCATAATTTTGCAGACCTCAAATGCAACAAAATACATGCAGCAAAGAAATAAAATTTAGCTTTAACTCACATAGCTGACATATCTCAACAGGCAACTGAATCAATAAAAAAAGAGCTACAAAAGAAGTATGCCATGAAGAATGCAACAATCCTCTATTTCAATTATCTCCAGACTTTTTCATGTAAGGCATCAATATACACATTGCATATGCATTTTTCTCAAATTGTTAGGTCCACTCCAAATGAAGTACTTCACACAATCCTCGGAAGTTGTAAGTATATGCTGAGGGCATGCTAGATCAATGAGAGAAAAGAACATTGCATGTGGAATGAAAAGTTCCCCTTCTTGTTGCTTTTCATCTCAAGTCACAAGAAATTTAAGTCATTATAAATCGTTTGTTGGGAGGGACTTTAAAACTTGGATTCAAATGTCTCCATCTATAGTATGTTCATATCTGACTGATTCTTCTCAAAATTGCTGCATTTTGGACAAGTTTTCCCAAATTTATATAAACATTTCTATGATTGCAACTAGGTCTTTTGGACAGCAAACTGTCTTTGTTTTCTCATCATGTCATACATCAGTACAAAGACATGTCAACAGTTTGTTACTACAGCTGCCACTCATATGCCTGAATTTTCCAAAAGGTTAAAGACACACTTAATATTGCCTTTGATTGATGACAAGGTAAAATTTGGACCAACTGACTGCTATAATACAGAAAGGTACAAAAGATTAATAACGCTAATTTTAAGTAACTTTAAGCTTTTAATTTTAATTTTAAGCTGATTTATTTATTTATTTAGATCAGGTCAACCCAGGGTCAAAGCACAAGAGATGGGGTCACCTGAGCCATATCCCAAAGTTTGTACAAGATATGGAAAGGATCATCTCTCTGGGAAGGACACTTGCCTTGCTAGGATGGTAAAGTGCCATAAATGTGGCAAAGTAAGCCACTACCAGAGAGTCTATAGATGCCTTAGCACCATAGAAAAGAGAGACCACCCACCAGACGAGGAGTGGAAGTTCCTGGGAACAGTTACAGCAGGGAGTAAGATAAAGCCATGGATGACCTCATTGAATGTGAACAATTGTCGAATACAATTCAAGATCGACATGGGAGCTGATGTAACAGTGATCCCATACTCACTTTATAGTCGATGCCATGATGGGGTACTACAACGCCCGACAACAACTCTCGTTGGTCTGAGTCGTTATCCTCTTAATGTTAAAGGATGTTTTGAAGCTACAATGGAGAAGGGTGAGACAAAAGCTCAAGAGACTATATGTAGTGGAAGGGCTACAATCACCATTGGTAGAAAGATCAACTATCAATACACTTAACCTTTTCTCAGAAATCAACACTGTATCAGACTCAACAAAAGGAGTCATAGAGAAGTTTCCTGAATTGTTTAATCGGATAGCACTGATAAAGGGAAGCTATCGAACAGAATTGCAAGACGATGCCAAACCGTTCTCAATCTCCACACCCCGAAGAGTTCCTGTTCCATTACTTCCAGAAGTAAAAGCTGACTCGCAAGAATGGAAATCGAAGGGGTAATCCCCAGAATCACCAAACCAAGTGATTGGTGTGCCGGGATGGTGGTTGTACCTAAAGCCAACCACAAAGTCAGGATCTGCGTGGACCTGATGAGACTGAACCACTACATCAAAAGAGAACGACACATTCTACCATCAGTCAATCATGTATTTAGCTCAAATCAGAGATGCCAAACACTTTTGAAAACTCGATGCAAATTCCAGGTTTTGGCAGATTGAATTATCACCAGAATCCTCGATGCTCACCACGTTTATCACATCTTTTGGAAAATTCAAGTTCAACCGACATCCATTTAGAATATCCTCAGCACCAGAAAACTTTCAAAGGAAGATTTCCGAGATACTGAGTGTTATAGAAGGCATGGTTGGGTTAATCCATGATCTCTTCGTATTTGGAAGAACAAAAGAAGAACACTATCAAAGACTGATGACGGTTCTACAAAGACTGCTAGAAGCTGGAGTATCTTTAAACCAAGATAATTGTCAATTTTATACTAACAATATTTCCTTTTTAGGACATGTGGTAAATGAGATGGGCATGTCTCCAGATCCGGAGAAGACAAAAGCCATCGTCATTACTCTTCAACCTACTAATATAGTGGAAACCCAACGGTTCCTAGGGATGCTGAACGAACACAGCAAGTTCTCACAAAATTTATCAGAGAAGACCAAGCCAATTCGAGACCTGCTGTCTAAACAGTGTCAGTGGTATTGGGGCGATGACCAAGAAAAAGTGTTCCAAGAGTTAAAGGAAACATTGTGTGCGGAGGGTTGTCTAGCACTCTTTGATCCCAAACGGCAGACAGTTGTCTGCAGATGCCTCAGCATTTGGGGTGGGGGCAGTCCGTTGTTGGAAGCAACCAGATGTAACACTCCGACCCGTAGTATACATATCCAGATCAATGACAGAGACAGAACATAGATAAGCGCAGAATGAGAACGAGGCGTAATCCTTAACATGGGCTTGTGACCATCTCAACCAACACATATTGACACTTTTCGAAACTGACCACAAACCGTTACTACCACTATTGTCAACTAAAAACCTTAATAAAGTACCGATTTGAATTCAATGATTTCAACTTGAAATGATGTGACACTCGTATGAGATCCACAATGTTCCAGGAAAAAACTCCACACTGCCAATTATTTATCATGCTTAGCATTACCAGATAAAGAAAATTTTGATTTAGCCATAGAAACAGAAGTTTATATCAATTTCATTTACAGAAACCTACCTATAACCGATTGCTGATTGAAAGAAATCCAAACAGCTCAGGACGACGACGAAAAGCTCCAGGTACTGAAATTTGAACTCCATCACCAGGAAAATGGGAGAAAGGGATGTGTAGCTACAGACTTGTCAATCCACAATGGACTCTTAATGAGAGGAAGCCGAGTTGTAATACCAAAGAAACTCCAGAGGGAGGTACTAGACTAACTCCATTCGGGACACCAAGGTATTGTGAAGTGTAAAGAAAGGGCCCAATATTCCAAGTGGTGGCCGGAAATTACAACCGAAAACAAAGAATACATCAAATCATATCGTACATGTTGTCGATACCTGAGACCGAAGTTTGAGCCGATGTGACCGACCAAATTACCAGAAACCCCCTGGCAGAAGGTTTGGATAACCTTTTTTGAATGAAAACAAATGCCATATTTAATAGTGGTGTATTATTATTCAAGATATATTGAAATCGCTCTATTGTCAACGACCACTTCCTCACAAGTAATTAAGCACCTGAAATCGATTTTCACTCGTCATGGTATTCCACAAACTGTAGTATCTGATATTGGACCTCAGTTTTCCTCAGAGTTGTTGCGAAAGAAGCACATTTCAACAATATCACAAGTAGTCACAGGTATGCTCAGGCAAATGGAGAGGCAGAGAGGGCGGTACAAATTGTGAAAGAACTACTAAGTTGCTCTAAGGAACATTACTCAGCTCTGTTAGCATATGGAGCCACCCCTTTGAATTTAGGGTATAGTCCTGCTGAATTGCTTATAAGAAGACATTGGACAACAGTAGCAGTCTCATTTAAGCAATTAAAGCCCAATATTCCCAATTGAAAGCAATTGAGGAAGAAAGACATAGAACTGAAAGAAACAGAGGAAGAATTACAACACGAGACACAGAACATCAGAACAAGCAATTTTAGAACCAGGAGAGTCAGTATGGATAACTGATCAACAAGAGAATGGTGAAGTTCAGGACATGGTTGGGTCTAGGTCATATACTGTCGATACACCCACTGGTACCATTAGGAGGAATCGACGTCATCTTAGTCAACTTCCACCTATCCAGGATGAGAACAATCACCCATCAGAGGAAGAAGCGACAAATCCCTCTTCCGATTCATCAAATACTCCCGAGAGGTCTTGTAGAAGCTCAGAACATTCTAAGCCACCTGACTGGTATGGAAATTGGGTAAGAAGTGACCGTTAGAACTAGGGTAAGATGTGGGATCATTTAACTGTGTATTAATAACTACAATAACTATGATGTATTCATGAATTTTGATTAGTTCTGGTGTGTATAAATAGACTCGTTGTGACTTGATGTGTGCTTGTACAGTTGTGAGTTTTATGATCATCAATTATTACAAATATGGGGCACAAATCAATGTTGGTTTTATGTGAAAGGTGAAGTGAAAGCAATGATTGCTGAATATGGCTCACCAACATTTTTCCCAACATTAAGTTGTGCTGAGTACAATTCTGCTGATATAGGACAATTTTAAGAAAAGTGAATAATGCGACACAATCATATATAATTTCATTATGTACTGTAGACCCGTTTCAGTATCGTTACAAGTTTAAGCATTTCTGTAAGATAGTCATACTCCAAAGAGGTGTCCTAGGCAAAGTAGAGCAATGTCATGTTAGAAAAAATATCAAATGTGTGGAGCTCCTCATTATCACATCCTTGTATGCCTTAAAAACGTGCCTGTTGTCGGTATTGATCATCATGAAGAAGTCTATTCCATCATACAAAATAGAATTACCTGTCACATACCAGATAGTAATACGTCGCCCGATTTAAATTTTCTTCGTAAGAAAATACCAAATGCACAAGTGCAGCAAATACTGGAAAGGAAATATGAAAGTTAGCGAGACCTATGTATCTTGATGCCAATTTTATTTTCCTAGACCAGTATGAGATAGTATTTGCATGAACGATGTTAAAAATAGCTTGAAATCATGCAATAAAATATAATATCTCACACAAGATGAAAAAGAAGTTTTGATGGCATGATGCTTTCCATACGTGTCCTGGCGTGCAAAAATTGACCAACTGGCAGCGCATACAATAAGGAGATAACTGACCACAAAACAAAAACACAACAATTTTTATAAGTTTTTTAGATAATATTATACAAGTCATTATTAAATGAATAATATCCCAAGTGCTGTGTAACTCCCTCTACTTAGCAAAATATGGTCTCCATGTCAAAGTGGCTTTCCCCACTTGAATAATTCATGCAAATTCGAAACAGTAGTGTGTGCAGTTGTAGTTGGTCGGCAAAAAAGGCATAATTATAGCAACCAGATAAGAAATCAGTAAGACTTTGACTAGGCTCACTACTCGCTCTGAGATGTCAGCAGAGGAAATTTCTTGCCTTCTAAATGGTCAAGGCTCCTTTGAGATACAGTAGTTAAAGAGCTAGTAGAAACTTACTTTTACGATGTACCCAAAGGTAAATTATGCATAACATTAAACTGTACTTATAGCTATAATACAACAAAGATTGTTTTTACTACTTTTATCATTATAATACCAGACAATATAAACAGTGATGATGGCGACTTATACAGTGAGATGGATAGTGATACTGATGACTTGTTTCAAAATGAAATCATTGCACAGCAGGAGATTTTTGAAAGTGAGCAGCCCCTTGAGCAACAGCAAGTGCACGTGGAGCAGGACTTTGTGCAGCAGCAGACAGAGCAAGAGCTGCAAAGAGAAGAGAGGGAAGTTAATGTGAGAGAGAGAGTTTTTAAGAATTTTGCAGGGAAGGTTGCTGTATCAAAAAATGTTACTTACAGTTTGATGATTATTATCCTAGGAGAATCAGATGGGACATGGAGGAATTGACGAAGGGGCAGCTTGACCTGGTGATAATAACTCAGTTA
>NW_003546982.1:9659-11713 GCF_000090795.2 Amphimedon queenslandica | reverse complement strand
CTCGCAATATGGAGTTTCATTTACTCTAATATCTATGGTTATCGTAACTGCTTCACACTCAGACTCAGATGAGGACTCAGGCAAGACTCAAGGTAGCAGCACAATCAACAAAATCATCATTCACAAGATCATCTTCAATCTCCTCATGCTCATCTTCAGTACAAATAGTCTATATGGCTGGGGCTGACTACTAATATACTCAACTAAAATTTGCATAAAAATTAACAAAGCTTTTGTTTCTTTGCAGCTGACATTGTGATGACTTCACTTAAAGTTAACTTTTTATAATTTTTATTAAGCTAGCTAATTAATTAAGTTAATTATGTAAAGACTCCACCTTAATAAATTATAATAATTGTGCTAAAATGGCTGTTTTTCTTTTCTTTCTCCTGTCTCTGTTTGCCTGTGTCAAAAGTGACTGAGTGAGTAACTGCCAGTTGAGACAGCTACCCTAAACTTCTATAATCTTTGGTCATAAGTGACTTAAGGCAGAAACTCAATATAGGGAAACTACTAAACTTCAATTCTGACTTCTGAAATTCAGGGTAGGCTATAGCCTACCCTAGCCTTATGCTAGCTACGCCCTTGCTGGAGAGTATTAAATGGCAGGAATGCATCAATTAAAATAACGTTTCTCCCTGTAGGACACAAAATTCTCACCTAATTGGTGCTTCGGCCTAATTTTAGGAGGACTGAATTTGATAGCTTTGAGGACAATGCCTGTGTAGCCAATGATTCCTTTCAGGTAAATGTTCCTCAAATGGTAGGTACAACAGAAGGGAATGTTATAGTACCATCTTATGACTGGAAAGGCTTTCTTGCTCCCTACATCTATAATATAAAAGGTATACCTATAATATAAAAGGTATACAAGTGATATACCTTTGAGGAACAGTCACTGAGGAGGGGAGACTTAATTACCCAATATTCCTGCGATGACCAGCCGCAAGCAGTAAGGATAATTAGGGACACCAACTCCAGTCCTCCTACTTGCATGCCACCCACAATACTACCCAAAGGGTTGTCTGCATAAAGACAGTGGAACCTCTTTGGGAAAATTTGGTATTTTTACCCTGATGATGACAAAAACAAAATGTGTTCACTGCCTTGTGTTCCCAAGCCTGCCTCCTATTGCAAAAACACACCCAAAGCACCACAGGTGAGAAATTTGGTAAGTACTCCTCCACAAGAGCAGGGTAGAGTTGTCTAGGACAGCAGCTATATTTCTACCACTTAATACTATCTTGGTCCATTTCCTAAGAAAAAAAGTATGTGTAAACATCCGTTCTCAATTGTTAATGTTGTAATGACACAATGTCATCAAATTATCAATGTATTTTAAAATTTCATTCACATCTTTTACACAGGTCTCACTCACACTCACTCTACCACTCACTACATCACTCTTACAAAAAATCTCTCTCTCTGCTCCTTCATGGTCAATGTGTTTCCAGTAAAAGGTGCCCTCACTAAAGGTACAGAAACTTTTTATCTTGCTTATATCAGCACTTAGGCAGCAGCCTGCTACTAATTGACGCATCTTTCTCTCTGAAAATAGCTTTCTTGGTCTGCTTTAGACCACCTCCTGAGGATCCATCATCATGACATACGTGTAGCCTCATCTGCATCTTGCTCTCAATTTTCCACTGCCCTTCTTGATTTGCCGTTGCCCTTCCTTCCTGTATTGCCTTTCCTACTTTAATTGCTGCGTCACTCCTGTCCTTGGTCATTACAGCCATTTTGTCAATGCTACCCTTCACATTCCTCTCACCCCCACCACACTCTAGGATATCTGAATCATTCTGTAAGTGCATTATTATCATGTGACACTCCCTTATTACCATTACGCAAACTCTCTCACTCTATACCCTCTCCAACCTATACGGTCATGTCCTCTGAGCACTGTTTATCATCATTCTTCTACTATATGCTGTTCTGAAACTCAAAACATCTGCCTGCTCTCTTATCACAACTCAATATCTCTACCATCATCACTGCTATCATTATCATCACTTGTCATCATTATCATCATTATTCATCATCACTTATCATCA
>NW_003546982.1:0-7554 GCF_000090795.2 Amphimedon queenslandica | reverse complement strand
ACAGCTCAACTACAAACCTCAGGAAACCGTATAGCTTGGAATTTTCGTGGGTGGATATTTTCGTGGTTTGCTCCTAGTGCGGCAATTCATAATTTAATTCACGTGCCTGACTGTTTACATTGTCTGTAAAAGGATGGCACTTCAATGATTTTGTGGGTTCAAATTTCATTGGCAACCCATAACCACGAAATTTATATCACACAAAAATTTCAAGCTATATGGTTGCTTACAACAGTCTGTACTTGTTGCTGACAGTCGGCTGACCGTTAAAGACTTCTATACCGATAGAATTATTTCTTACATACAACATTTAAACATACCGTATTTCCTTAAATAAAAGCCCGGGCGTCAATTTCCTATAATGGTATTTGGACCTCGAAAAAATGTATATAAAAAAACTTAGGCCCAGAGTGGGGTTCAAACCTGTGACCTCATGCTTTTGACTTCTGCAACTTTAGGCATCATCCGCTAGACTACTTAGTCATTCCTGGGCTAGTACTGCGTATTTATAGTTAAATTGTATTGCTACCCCGGCGTTTATTCGAATGCGGCCTCTATTTAAGGATTTACGGTAATTGATTGTAAACTTATCTTTAAGCTTGTGTACTTCCTTTTAGTCCTTGATTTGTGCAGAAAGCAAAGAAGCATGATAATCTTGAGAAGACACAGTGATGGGCATGTTTGCCACATCCCTGCGTTACATGGGCATGAACGGAAACTTTAAAATTGATTTCAACAATTTTGCTGTACAATAACGGTAGTAATGGAGAAGACTCTCGCGCTTGTAACTAAGCAGGATTACATCGGATCGTGGCGTGTAGTGCAACATTGGAAAGAGCAAGTTTCAAGCTTTCATATGGTAATGATAACTTGTTTCTCCTGATACCTGCCAATTGGTCAATTTTCTCATGCTAGGCGACAAATTTTCCAGTGGGAAATAACGTAGCAAACATCAGAAACATAAATGCTCTTGCCCATTCTCTATAGGCACTTCTTTTACATTCCTTAGTTTATACTGACTGATATCAGAACCCATTACAATATTACTATTAAAATTTCTAATTGTATGTGCCGAAAAGCCTTCTAAATCTTGATCGTCTGTTTTTCAAGCATTTTGCAAGTAGTATTGCTAACTAATTTTACAACATTTTTAGATGATTTGTTAATTGAATCATCGTCTACACTTCTATATAGCCAATTTATTCCTTTTAAATTTCTTAATGCTGTATTTATTTTATTGACATCAACTTAGTTACGCCAAACATTATTTGATTTTGTAGGCTGTCCGGAACTAATAATATAAAGTTCAGGATTAGCCACATCATTAGAATCTATGCTAACCTCACTTAAAATTTCCATTGTTTCTTCTAATGGATGGGTAAATACAACATGGCACCTTCAAGAGCCTGTAAAGAATTATAGGTAGGCACTTTTAATGTGTGTGTGCCTAGCATAACAATAGTCTAAAAGTAATTTTCCATTTGTATTGACTGGCAACTTAAAGGATCCAAATTTTTCAATTCTTTGGGTAGTGGTTCAAACTGTGACCACACAACATGCTGGAACTTTATTTTTCCTAACAATAGGTTTACAATGATTGCAAATATACATAACTTTCTTTAATGCTGTAGGAACATTCTCTCTAATGTAATCTAATAAGTTATTCCAAACATCACTATCAAAATTTTTAGGTTTAATCATAGATTTAAACTGTGGCAGGTACAACAAGCATTTATAGCCAGATTAGACAAAGCTTTTTTAAGTTCATCAATAGCATCTGAATTTTGAAAAAAAGTACAGCATCTAAGTTATGGCTTTCTAAATGGGTCACGCCATCATTTATAGCATAATGCACCTTATTAAGTTCAGTATCGCTAAATGGGTCATCTTCTTTGCCATCATTTATAGTGTAATACACATTATCAAGTTCAGTCTCGTCAGCTTCACTGATTTCTAATTTTCGGAATTGTTCTTTATCACCATCTGCAAGGGAAGAATCGGTAATATCTATTTCTAAATGGGCATTTCTAGCAATATGAAAGTGTGAAACAACAAAAATAGATACTGAACAGATGCATTGCCTAAAATACGCAGCATACATGCTTAATAATGAAACAGGTGCACCACTATTTATAAATAAAGAATGGTTTATAGTAGCCATAAACAAAAAAGACCCATCCATTTATGCTTTAAGTTTTAAAATGTTTACATCTTGGCTTCATTACTTGTAGCATTAGCATTAAGCAGCAGTAAATGTAGGCTTGTTGGTCACAACTGCCCGTCTTTCTGAGTGACTAGCGTGTACAGTGCTCTCTTTGTCTCAGGACATTTTTGATCAGATAAGGTAAGCCTTATTATTAAGTGCACTTCTTAAGAATTTTGTTGGCCCTTCACATGTACCTGGTGTATTTTCGATCTCGTTTTGCGAGTGAAGTTACTCTAATGCACTCTCAAGATTTCCTACTCTCCCTAAGTGTCATTCTATCCTCTACAACATGTTTCAGAAGTGTCATCTCATCCCTAACACTTTCTGATTTGAGTTCATCTTTTGCTATATGTGTCACTTCTAAGTACACACCCTGTTCTGAACTCTCACTCAGGTCCAGTTAGTTTGGACAACTCTTTTTTTCTGTGTCTCTTCCTTTCCATATTTCTCTCTTTTCTTTGTCTTCTTTCGTCCCTCCTATGTGACCCTGTCTAGCATTTACACGTACATCCATCACTACAATACAGGTCTCGATCTCTCTAAACGTACATCCATCACTACAAGTAGGAACTTTCACTCAATACAGGTCTCGATCTCTCTACACATACATCTATCACTACACGTAGGAACTTTCACTCAATACAAGTCATGATCTCTACACCAATAAAAAACTAATTTTAACATCTCCATGCCCTCTAGTCAGTTTTTAACAACAATGAAGAATTTGAATTCAAAATCATTAAGGACAGTAGAGAATTAAAAATAACCATGTTTTAATAATTATTCTTCCCTGACACATGTATTAGATAAAGCACAAGTGACAAAAGCAGTGTATAACAGAAAGGGACACCATGCTACACTACTAAGGTGAAAAATACTAATGATAAGTACATAATACACATTACGATGTTTTGGATACAATTCGATAAAACTAACACATCAAACAATACAACTGTGAAACAGGAAAGGACACTATGCTTCTGAACTAAGGTAAATTATACTAATAAGAAGTACATAATACACTTTACAATGTTTTGTATGTAAATAGATACAACTAATACATCAAGCAATGCAACTGTATAACTGAAAAGGACACTATGCTACACTACTAAGGTGAAACATACATATAATAAGTACACAATACACATAACCATTTTGTAAACAATTAGATACTCCTAACACATCTAGCAAAACAACTGTGTTACAGGAAAGTACACTATGCTACACAACTAAGGTGAAATATACTAATCAGCACATAATACACATTAAGGTGTTTTGTATAAAATTAAATACTCCTAACACATCAAGCATTACAACTGTATAACAGGAAAGGGCACTATGCTACATTGTACAAAACTACGGGGAATTATACTAATAATAAGTACATAATACACATTACATTTTTTGTAGACACGAAATCTTACCACAACAAGTGATGTACTATAACATATTGTTATATCTCTTATGATGTTGAGGGAACATTCATCTCCAGCAAATTTGTTGACTATAGTTATCATGTTAAATATATATTTTTTGCAGAATGAATTTAAGAAACTGTTTTGAATGTTTTTTTATTGCTTTTCTAGGATTGTCGCACTATGTCCTAAGATATACAAATAGAAGGAAAAGCATATAGTCTGCTTTGTTAGCGCTCAATAGTCTACTTTTGTTCTCAGAGCGCCAACAGAGAATGCACTCCATAGTAGAGGTGGGCGATACCAGAAATTTTGAATCGATACCGATACCAAGTAGTCTGAGTCTCAGTATCGATGGTATTGAGTAGTGAATGAGTAGTCAGCTACTGCGCATGCGCAATTAAGTTATAATTAGTTATTAATAAAATGAAAAGAAGTAAGCCGCCATTTTGTAATTATTATGGGGTGTGGGCATAATTATGACGTGATAAAATAGGTGTGGTGGGGCGTGGTTACTCACTACTCGATACCAGGATTTGGTATAGAGTACTTGGTATCAGAGGCCTGGTATCAGATATATGAGTACTTTGGTATCGTATCGCCCACTTCTACTCCATAGCTGGACTGGTAACTGGCTTTTTCCTTAGTTGGCTTTATGTCTGGAAGAAGGGGACAATGAGTAACAAACTACCACCTATTTCTCCAGTGTATGGCAAGCTATTTGTGTCAAAGTTAATAGCCAAGCTTAACAACACAAAACATTACATTTTATTCCACCTTGCGTTTTATGTAACATTAAGTTTTGCTCAACCATAGACAATACAACTATAGTTCAACCTTACGTGTTATTGAACCATATATTGTATTTCACGACAATTTCACATACCTCAAACTTTACAAAATGACCTTACGTTTTTTAACCTTATGTTTTATCTTTCTTTTATATTCTTCAAGCGCATGCGCACTACGAGGCCAGGCCTACATCCAACTTGTGTGTGCCTGTTGTTGATAATGGACATGCTGCTAGAATTTGCTGGAACCAAAATCCTTATACATGCCTTAGAGAATACAGATTTAGTGAGTGATTTTGAGGATGAAATCCGCAATTTTGAGAGCACGGCAACAGTCAGCTTACAAGATACCTCTTCAGAATATACACTATGGAAATGGTCACCTAAGTGGGACTCATTGGTTGCTGTCGCTTGTGTTTATGAGATAGAGGATGGAGATAAGTCGACAGTGACACCTAGGCCTAATGTGGTTAGTTCAGTATAAAAAATAATAAATAAAACTTTGATTATACAGAAGTGGTTGTAGTAACTGTGACTAATAATTAGAAGTTAATGTCTAGTGATGCCCACACTGACTTTTTTTTCTATTTTCATTAGGTGCAAGAAACAACTAAGAAAACGTTAAATGCCTGTCTCTCAATTTGCCAAGAAGCCCAGTGAAGAGCATCACAAAGTAAGCTACATCCTGTTAGCAGAGCTCAGATTTATATTAATCTTAAAATCACAAAAGAGTTAACTCGAGAGAGAGAGGAAGAAGGATAGTAGAGACAGAATCAGAGAGATAATCAAATGAAACAAAACTTTAAAAAGCAATCACACTGGAAGTGATTACGTAATGTTTACACAAACACATTGGTAACAATAACAATGACAATACTATGAAATAATAAGGTACAACAGACAATAATAGTTACATGTAACAATACTAGTAAGTAAATCACATAATCTCTAACACTCCCACTTGATTTATCTTCTTAATTATTACTTCTTACTGGTGCCAATCCCATTGCTCCATGTAATTTAGCAAATCTTTCGCTTGCAAGCGGTTTTGTAAATAGATCTGCAATCAACTCCTCAGTGGGACAATACTCAAGTGATACTTGTACATCCATGATGGTCTCTCGAACATAGGGATACTTGATCTCGATGTGTTTGGTGCAAGAGTGTGAGACTGGGTTTCAAGCTATGACAATCGTCCCTTGATTGTCTTCATTAATAACTGTTGGGGCTCCTTCATTGCAGTTATATCATAAAGTAGTCTCCTTATCCAGACTGCTGCTTGTGTTGCTGAGCGTAACAATACATATTCAGCCTCAGCTGTAGATAGTGAAACTGTGGGCTGCTTCTTACTGAGCCAACTTATGGCTCCTCCAGCAAATAAAAATAAGTTACCACTTGTACAATGGCAATCATCCAAATCACCTGCCCAGTCAGCATCTGAGTATCCCAACAGTACATTTTCCTCTGTTTTCTGAAATTTCAAGCACAGTATCCTTTTGGTAGTGAAAAAAACGTTTCACAGCAGTTAAATGTGTTTCACTTGGGTTTGAACAGAACTTAGATACAGCTCCCACTGCCTGAGCTATATCTGGTCGGGTGGCCATAGCTGCATATAAGAGACTTCCTACCATTCTTTAAACAGTGTGGGATCTACTTATTTAGCTTGGTCATCATTTTTCCTTAACTTGGAACATTAGTAACGCGGTAGCGTTACTAAGTAGGATTCACCCCCAAACAAAATGGCTGCGACGACTTTTGCAGCCTTGCTATACCGGGAAAATGAGCTCCTATGCTTACCACACTTCTTAGAGGACCTCATCTTGACAAGAGGACTCCATTGGTACCACTAGCGTGGCTCTAAACCTTGTGCAAAAGAAAATCCAAAAATCAGCAAACCGGCCGTTTTGTTTAGCCACCTTTTTTCATCCTCATCATCATCATCATCAAGTCAGAAGTCCTGTCAATCCAGTTGTCGGTGTGTATCTCAGTATTGGTTGGTGCTACAAGGATAATTCTTATGCCAATCTACTATAACAGTCTATGCGCAGGTCCATGTCCCATCAGATCATTCTTCAAGTAAGGAAAAAGTGATTCTGTGACCAATGGATCGCGCTATTCTAGCTGCATGCCACAATTTTGTTAATTAAAAAAGTTTGCCATGTGCTCCAGAAATTGGTTGTGGTCGCACATGCTCAGATCTGCAGCTCTGGAAGAAGTAAGTTATTTTTTTACCAAGCTATGCTTGGAATCAACTTACTGCAATACTTTAGTGGAGGTTTCCAGCTAAAAGAAGGTATTGATTTTACATGTTACTGTTTTATCAAGTGTGTTATTTTATTTCATTTTAAAAATTAAACAAGTTATGATTTATGATATGAAATGATAATTATGAACCTGACAACAGCCTGGAAGAACAGGATTTAGCAGGGAAGATGGACACTATTAGCTCACAGATTCTTGAACAAGGACTTGTGTCAAGACTAGTATTAGTTTCACTTGTCATCAGTATAGTTGATATTCCTTCAGCATGTCTATTCAATACTGTGTCTCATAAATGTTTTAACAATGATAATAACAATATAAACGAAAATTATTGTTTGTGTAAAATCAACAAGTATCACAATTGCAACTAAAGAAATACTATAAATATTCTTTTAAAAATTAACCCAAACAAGAACAAAAAATTAATAAAAAAAGATGAAGTAGGATTCTGAACGACCAACGAAAATACGAAATAATATAAACAAGCGTATTAGTGTAAAAAAATTCCTAAGATTGTTTTCACCACTGTATGCTTATTGCTCACGTGTATTATTTCTAGAATTATTATTATTCACTATTAATATTTTAACACATTTTTATAATCATTATTATACAGACTTTCATACGTACTGAAACATAACACATATACACAAGACAACACAATTATCATACTATAATCATCATTTTTCTTCTTATCATCACTCCGAAGAGTGTGATTATATTTATCATAGCATCACTCCAAAGAGCGTATTTGTTTTGATAGAAATAGAGTACATTTACATGCATTTTATGGTCATACATTTATACATACATTAAGCATAATACAAAGGAGCACAATACATGTACATACATACAAACCTAAACATATTCATACATCTAC
>NW_003546981.1:34710-40413 GCF_000090795.2 Amphimedon queenslandica | reverse complement strand
CCATTGGATTCATGAAGTGGATACGTTTCTTGTAACGTAATCTAGGGAGGTACTGGGAGGGGCAGAGCAAAAAATAAACAAAAAAATTATTATTATTATTATCATTATTATTAGTATAAAAATAACGAACATGTACAAAAACAATGACTAGAAGAAAAGAATAGGGGAAAGAGGGAGATCCCAGAGGAGACAACAGAAAAACAAAAGGGAAACATGAAAAAATAAGAAAAAAAAACTAGCTAAGAAAACATAATAAAAAAATAAAAATAAACAAATTATTATTATTATTATTATTATTATTATTATTATTATTATTATTATTATTATTATTATTATTACTTTCTCTGCAAATGTAAATATTTTCCTCTGATCTTCTCCTCCGAATTGAGCGTCAACCTTCAAATACTCTTCATCAAGAGCCTGCCAATTAATAAAAATAAAATTAATTAAACAATACGGTGATATTTGATTCTGATTCAAGAATACCTCAATAAATTATTAATGTGTACGTGTACATGTATATACCGTATAGCCGGAAAATTTGGCGGATTAGCAGTTCAAAATAAAACCGCCAATATCATAACCATCAATAATAATTGCAATGATGGGCGGGTCCCGTCGTGAGCACATGATACTAAAAAGTGCCAAAATGACAGTATTTCCAAGTATTTCTCACTATTTCAGTCAAGACTGTGGGCAAGGACTGGCAAGGAGCAGCTTCAAGAAGAGCTGAGTGTGCTTAAAGAAAAGGCAAGATAGTAAACCGCCAAATTAAGAGACTGCCAATTATTATATTTAGGCAACTTGATGCAATACTACCAAAGTTTTAGACCGCCAAATTTTCTGGCTATACTGTAATATGTACTTACCTGTAGTCCAGGATAGAGTAGTCCACTCAATAATGGGAATTTGACTTGTTTCACAACTTCAGCCCCAGCCTTCTTAGCATCATGCTGTAGTGTATGGGGAGAGGTTTAATTAATTGAGTGGGTGTGTCTCGTTAATTATTCATTACTTGTGATACGACTGACGTCATCTTATAAACATCAAGAGTGTACTCCCTAATATGGGCATTAATAACTAGTAATTAACTATTATTACTAATAACTTAACCACTATTATTAACTATTATAAACTATTAATTAACTATAAACAAATAACTATTGTTTAATGACTATTAATTAACTATTATTATTAACTATTAATTAACTATCAATTAATTATTAGTATAAAATTTATAACTATTGATAACTATTAATTAACCTGCTCAGTTGGTAGTCAGTTCCACGTACAAACTTTAACTTCTCAAGAGGAACACCAATGGACTCCAACATACTCTGTAATTAATAATAATAATAATAATAATAATAATAATAATAATGATGATGATAATTAGTATTAATTATCTTTAATTATTGGTGTCTATTAATGGATTCTGTTGTCACCAGGTTATTGTGTTATAGGGTCATTCCATACCAACACTGTCTGTTAGTGGAGGTCTTCATTGAAGTATTGGATCAACAGGCCAGGGATGTACATGTACATACACATGAAACAGGATTAATGCTCATCAATGTTGCTAGATCTAGGAATAAACTTTGGGAGACCAATCTAACTAAAAATGGGACACTTAAGAACACCTAGGGCTAAATATGAGAGACCAAAAGCTGAAAATGATAAATTTTAGGAGACCTAGACCAAATATGGGACACCAAAAGTCTCCTAAACTCCCTCTAGATCTAACAGTACAAATTACGCTTGCAAATTAATAATAACTAGAATTAACTACTGGTTAGTGGTTACACAATATATAAAGCCGTTAAGTGGGTGTGGCTCACTTTAATTATAAACTCATAATACTTGACGCGATGGGCGAGGAGTTCCCACGGAGCCTTCAGGTTGTCAAGGTAACCGTGCAGGTCTGCCAAAAGTACCGTCACCTAGACAATACTCTAATTAAAAGGATTTCAATATTACTCTTACTGCACAGCCGGCCTTTAAGAAATCAGATATTTTAGCAATACAGACGAAATATGCAATGTGGGGTTTACCAGTAGTAGCTGTACCCCAATATATACTGATGTTCCTTTCAGGTAGGATCTTACGTAATGTATCATCACCTAGGACTTCCTGAGGAGAGAGAGAAAGAGAGAGGGGGCCCTAGTTTGAAATAAACTAATTATAATTACTTGCAAGTTTCTGGTGATCAGATGATGCTTTTCTTCAGCTGTTAGGCTGGAGGGATCTGTCGGGGACTTGGGAGGATCAGTACTGGTAGCCATTCCACTATACAAACTAATAAATAATAATAAACAAACCCTCTTTGTGTACCTTTCTCTTATTGTCTCTTTTTATTTAATAATGAGAGCCCGCCTCCACGTGGGTGGACAAACTGCGCATGCGCAACAAAAGGAGACTTTAAAAACTATGTATCATGAATAGTGTATTGTAATCACTAGGGCTCCTGGTATAACACAATCATGATTTATGGTGGTGTTTTTTTAGTTCTGATCTTTCATCTCATTGTTCTAGTATATTCTGCTGCTGGTTTGGAGTGTAGGATCTATGTCAGTTCATCTGATGGTATCAACAATACCTCTTGTTGGACTGGAGGAGTTCAAACACCTTGTGCTACTATTGATCTAGCTATACAAATAATACAAGGAACTGCTACTCTACAATACAACTGTTCATCAGGTATCCTTATCAACCTGTCTCCTGGTACATATACACTAGACACTACTAGTCTACCAGGGCAGCAGTCTAATGTAAGTATTGTTGGTAGTGCAAATGTCAGTGTCACATGCCTTGTTAAAATACCATTCTCCTTCAAAAACTGGCTAACTTTTGAATCAGTTAGTCTATACAATTGCTATGATAACTCAAATATACTTACTTCATCCCAATCTGGTGACTATTGCGATGAAGCTAAATACAAGTCTTATGTAGAGCTGTATGATGTAGCTGTGAAGTCTCAAAGTAATAGTCGAAGCTGTGTTATTTTCAAAGCTACAGAGCATACTTGCAACAATACACACACAGAAACTATAAAGTGTGCATCACCATTATACGTTTGCGTTTATTTACTATCAGGGACATACTGCAGTACAGTAATCCCAGTCATTAGTACTAATGAATACACATACAATATTCTATTAGTGTGTGACAATACTGATGCCAATTATAATGTAAGTTATGTAGTCTTCACCGCTGAAACACAAAACAGCAAAAGTGAGTCTGTACCGTTGCACCACTTACATGAATGCAATACTATATATTTTGGAGGATGTAATTATTTGACTTGTACTGATGAGAGTTACTGTCCTTTGTCTAAGGATACCATTTACAATTATGTCCATCATCGTAACTCATATGTCAATGAAAAGCCTAATGACACTTGTCATGATAATACTACAGGAACCCTGTGTGCTGTATGTCCCTTAGGTAATGGTGTGCCAATCAATATGATAAATAAGTGCATTTGCAAAGGCCATCCCTTAGGCTTGCTGTACTTTGTCCTATTAGAGATTTTACCAATCACAATCATGGTGTTACTAATAATAGCACTCAATGTACAATTGACAAATGGTTTTCTTAATGGGCTAGTGTTTTTCTCTCAAGTTATGTCCATTATCTATATGGAAATGATACTAGAAGCCACTGCTACACCAATAAAGAGAAAATGGAGGTATTTGGAGCCGTCCATTATCTTTAACTTGGACTTTATATCAATGATCAATAGTACTACATTTCCTTTGTGTATAACTCCAAACATGTCACCATTGGGTGCTATTTCCTTTTGGTACGTAGTAGGATTCTATCCATTGCTCCTTCTCCTCTTACTCTATGTTTGGATAACATTGTATGATAAAGGTTACAAGTGTGTAGTATTGGTTACTAGACCATTTCATCGTTGCATGGCTCGTTTCTGGAGTATGACTGGCATTGAACCATCTTTTACTCACTCTATAGCATCAATATATATACTCTGCTTCACTCAATTAGCTGCCACTTCCTTTAAAATACTGCGCTTTCGGAAACTTGAACACACAACTGACAAATCTGTCAAATTTTTTTATGATGCAAAAGTTAAATATTTTGATGATCTAGATCATGCTTTTGCTGGTTCATTTGCCATTTTAGTTTTAGTCATCTTAATTGTTCTACCAACACTTTATATACTCCTTTATCCATTCAAATGGTTTCAAAAGTTATTGGATTGTTTACATTTGAGGAAACAGCTACTGATATCACTGGGTGATGTGTTTACTGGTCCTTATAAGAATGGGTCTAAGAACACCTATGATTATCGCTTCTTTGCTGGATTTTACTTATTAGCAAGGTTAATCATACTCTTTCAACTGTTTGCTCCAACATATTACGTATTACAAATTGTCCAAGGAAGCTGTTCACTTTTACTCGCATTTATGATTCTCATATTCCGACCATTTCAAAGAGACATCCACAGTTTTGGCGAGGTTCTTTTCCTAGGGTTCTTGGCTATACTGAGCATTGCAACGACAGGTGTCATACTCCTACGACCAAATGCAAAAGTATCACTCTCAGAAACTCATTTCTTGCTTGGTTTTATCTTCAATTGCTTGGCTATTAGTTTCTTGCTGTTATACATCATCTACTGGTCATGCACTGTATGCATGAACTGCTACAAATATTACAAGTATCATCGACCTAATGACCACATCAATCGAAATGGAGAGGATGAACCGTTAATTGGTAATGATGATGACTGGGTTGCTGATCGTATGGAGAATCCACAAGAATACGACGAACGACATGTTTCAGTTCAAATAAATGATTTCTCTCGAGAAGAAAATCAGGAGGAAGGAATCAGTACAAATAAGAACACTGCTGCAGCTACCTTTGGTAGTACAACCGACCCTAGTGTGCAAGTAGATTGAGATTTTGTAGCTAAAAAATGCTTGTTTTCCCTATGACTTTAATAGTAGCTAGCTTAATTAATAATGTGTGCTTTGATCATTGTAATAGCTAATTTTATTATTTTTTGCTTTTTTTTATTTTATTTTTCTGCTATTTTTAGAAACTTTTTTGAGGTGAAAATTAGTCTCCCAAAGCTTCACAATCAACGCCCACTCGTTTTAATAAAATGAGGCGGCGTTGTGTTACACGTGGGTAAACAAACTGCGCATGCGCAGCAAAAGTGGGTGGGGCTGATAAACTGCAGCAGCTGATACTAATTAAAATAGTAAATTCTTTGTATGTCACTTTCTTTTATTTTCTAGTGATTCTTCCTCCTTTAATGGCGTCTGCCTTTGTCTTAAGATGGCTCCGGCAGCTCGTCATGTTATTATTTGTGACTTGTTTCCTGATGAGTGGACTGGTACTTAACCTATTGCAATTATTTGTTCTTCCATTTTGGTGGATCAACAAGACAGTGTACAGGATTGCTAATGCTAAGATTGTGTATTTCCACTGGGCACGTAAGTGGTGGGGCTGTGGGAGTGGCCTAAACACTTAAATTACATGTACATGTACTTTAAATTAATCAATGTTATACCAAAAAAATTGGTGGAGTAAAATTTTGGCGAATTTACGCCAAATTTTTAGTCTCTAATTTGATAAAGCTCCATAGAAGCATACACAGAGTTAATATTTTGCCAAAATTTTAACCTCCAAACCTCTTGAAGTCAATTCACCAAATTTAACACTCCAAATTTTTTAGCT
>NW_003546981.1:25016-33792 GCF_000090795.2 Amphimedon queenslandica | reverse complement strand
TTTTAATTCTTTCAATGAGAGGACTAATCTAAAGGAGTCTTAGATCAAACTGCTTTTAGGTTCTTCAGCCTTTAGAGATGCTTTAGACAGCCCCTCTCTCTTGTCTAACTGTTAGAAACTCAATCTGAGTTTGTCACGTTGAAAATTCCACCATCTTGTTCTTTTTGACCACACCCTCTAAATTAATTTTGCCCACGTGATCCAAATTTATCAATAGTAGTATACTAATTTAATTTTCGTATATTTCCGTTCACAAACAAGACGTAACGCAAATAGACCTAGACAGATTAGTGTGAGTCTCACTCATGCTCGCCCCAATTAATTAACAACAACTAAAAGCCTATCAAATCATACGTGTAAATCTGATTATTATGACAGTTATCCTGGTACAACAGTGAACTGTTAATAATGTTAATGAGACTAATTGTAGCTAGTTACTAAAATCAATGTACAATCAATCAATTATTTAATATAATTACAAACAATTCATGTTCACTGTACTTCATTCCCTCCCTCTCTCCTCCAGTTGTGTTTATTTGCGGAGGGGACTCGGTTCACTAAAGAGAAGCACAGGGTGAGTGTGGAGTTCTCTAAGGAGAATGGATACCCAGTACTGAAGCACCACCTACTGCCGAGACCAAAGGGATTCACTTTCCTTGTTAATAATCTTAATGACACAAGTAATGATAATAATAATAATAATATAAATGTAATAATGTTATAATATTAGTTACCGTATTTCCTTGAATAGACCCCGCGGCTACTATTAATTTCAGGAAAGATAAAATGAGGCTATTATTTGAGGGCGGGTATTATTTGCGGGCGGGTACTAATAATTTCAACTGAGGCTAATAATTTATCAGTTAATCTGTGAGGCCTTAATCTTCTGTCAGTAGAAGTCTTTCTTTACTACCTAGAGATGTTTAGAGAGCAGCTCTAGCTACTGGAAACTTTTTAACTCATGAGAGAATGCCCAGCAATAGCGGTAGTACTCTGGTAGTAAGTGAGATTCATCTTCTTGGCTGTTTACAGTGCTTTCGACAACTAGATCAACCAACCAAGGGATCAACTATTTGCTCTTAAGCTCAGCGCATAGATACTGGCATCATATGCTGGCACGTTCAGCTAGCGCTAGTATATAATGCCACACCCAAAATTATTAAAATTAAACTATGCGGATACAATTAGAGGGAGGCTACTATGTGTATTTCACTCAAAAGTTGACAAGTGCGGGGAATATTCGAGGGCGGGTAATAATCGACGTGCGGGGTCTATTTGAGGAAATACGGTATATGTATTGACTATCATTTTATCATCATTATTTATTAATTTATTTATTTATTTATTGTTGTTGTTATTATTATTATTGTTGTTGTTATTATTATTTTAGTCCCTGCAATATATGATATTACGTTTGGTTATGTGGAGGGTGAACCCAGTATAGTGGGAGTAATGGATCAACTTCCTTGTGCCTGTGACATTGCAGTCAGGTATGTATTGACATTATTGTTTATTGTTTATTGTTTATTGTTTGTTGTGCAGAAAGTTTGAGCTGATTCTGATCAAGTTTGCATTTTTTACGAATTTTTAAAGTTGCTCCAAAATTGAGCCAATGCCCGACCTGTACTATAGTACAGTGTAGGAGGGAAATGAGCCCTTATATAAAAATTTTGCTGATACATTAGAGCTTATTATTATTATTATTATTATTATCATTATTATTATTATTCCAATAGACGTATTCCAATGTCTGAAGTTCCCATTGGATCAGATGAAGAGTGTGCAAAATGGCTCACTAACCTCTACAAGGAAAAGGTAATAATAATAATAATAATAATAATAATAATAATAATGATAATAATAATAATAATAATAATGATAATAAGAAGAAATAAATAAATAATATGCTATGTAAAATGTTTAAGCTGATTTTGACAATTTTTTTAAAATTATGAGCATTCTAAAAATGGGCTATTTTTTTGAAAATTACCCAAGATACATGCCCATAATTTTTTCTAAAAAAAGTTTCCGAAATCACCCCAAATTTTTATTACATTTTCTGATACATATTGATGTCCTTATGCTGTGTAGAAGTTTGAGCTGATTCCGACAAGAAAATTCAAGTTACGGCCATTTTATCAAAATGACGAAATTCTGAAAAATACCCAAGGCTATAGCCCATGGTTTTTAATGAAAAATGGCTCCGAAATCACCCCAAATTTTTATTACATTTTCTGATACATATTGATATCCTTATGCTTTGTAGAAAGTTTAAGCTGATTCCGACAAGAAAATTTCAAGTTACGGCCATTTTATGAAAATGACGAAATTTTGAAAAATACCCAAGGCTATAGCCCATGGTTTTTAATGAAAAATGGCTCCGAAATCACCCCAAATTTTTATTACATTTTCTGATACATATTGATGTCCTTATGCTGTGTAGAAAGTTTGAGCTGATTCCGACAAAAAATTTTCAAGTTACAGTCATTTTATGAAAATGATAAAATTCTGAAAAATACCCAAGGCTATAGTCCATGGTTTTTTTCAAAAAATGGCTAAAAAATCATCCCAAATTTTTGTTACATTTTCTGATACATATTGATGTACTTATGCTGTGTGGAAAGTTTGAGCTGATTCCGACAAGAAATTTTCAAGTTACGGCCATTTTAAGAAATCGGCCAATTTTTGAAAAATACCCAAGGCTATAGCCCATGGTTTTTTCCAAAAAATGGCTCCAAAATCACCCCAAATTTTTATTACATTTTCTGATACATATTGATGCCCTTATGCTGTGTAGAAACTTTGAGCTGATTCCGACAAAAAATTTTAAAGTTATAACCATTTAAAAACAAAAGTCCTGTATTGTAAAGTGTTTGATAATTCCACATCTCTCCACAGGATGACCTGGTGGATCATCATATCAAGCACAAGGTCTTTCCTTCTCCTTATCACGAGATACAGGTCCCTACCCGTCCCTGGCCTAATGTCGTGATGTCCATTTGGATACTGTTCGTTGGTCTACCCATCCTCTCTCTGGCCTCTTATTTATTATATGTGGGGGCGTGGTACACTCTAGTGGGTGTGGTCAGCTCATTAATAATAGGTACTGGTTATTCTAATTAATGCACACACTTTGATTTTAAGATTGGATTTAAATTTGTTAAAATAATGAAAGTTTTGCCATATATGGTTGTGTGTGTGTGTGTGGCTGTTTAATAAATTAATTAATTATAATTACTCGCAAATATTTAACGTACTATACTTACTCTCTGTGTGTGTGTGTGTGTGTGTGTGTTGATTTTAAGTATTTCCTTATTTGGTATTGTATAGTTGTTCATTAATAAATAAATTATTGCTCTCTCTATCTCTCTCTCTCTCCCTCTAGTTAATCAGCTTTTTTATTTTATTATTAAAATGACTGAAGTTCGTTATGGATCAGACCACGGACTTAAGAAGAAGGCCGACTCTATCAAGAATAAAGAAGAGGATACCAAAGAGACTTTTAAGAATCATAAAAAAGAAAAATGATCCTAATAGTAATAATAATAATAATAATAATAATAGGAGACTATTGGAAGGAAGGCCATTCCTGTATTTAGGTGTTTAATAAATTATTGTTTATATTTTTAGTGTCAATTTATCTTATTTTTAATCACTTTGATTTATAGTAATAAAAATTGTAATATTAGAGCCATTTTGAACAACCCTGGAAAATTAGTTGGTGGACAAATTTCACCTAAAAATTGGTATTTTTACTGCAAAGTGGAACCATGAACTGTCACCTCATAGTGGTGACAGTATTGCTATGTTTTGCCTCCAATTGTCACAATTATTTTTGCATGCATTTTAAACAGTTTAGCTATTAATGATTCTACAATTCTCATTAATTGCACCTCCTAATAATCAACTCAATCAGGGTCTCATATTAGCACACACTGGTGAGTTCTACATATAACAGACACCAAGTAAGGACTGACGGCAGACCAGATAACATGATACATGAACATGTTACCTCTCCATGTTACATGTTTCATTACATGTGGTGCGTCTAGTCTCCTCTTGTAACTGCTCACTGCTTCTCTTACACAATGCATTATTATCATTAACAGGGATTTAGTTTTAATCTCCTATAACTGTGTGTGTCTGTACATGTACATCTTACATAAAGCAATAGTTACTGATACACAATGATTGCAGCAGCTATTGTGACACATCATGTACTGCAGTGTATTAATGATGTACTTATACTTGTACAGCATCAGTACTGTATGTTTGTATACTTGCTAACAGGTTGTGTACTAACTGAGTGATGTTAGACTAGTCTAGTATAATATGATCCTATAATTCAATTAGAAGAGAATCTCTACAATACACATTGTACTGATGGAGTGAACCCATACAACAGTCCTACAGTATCACAATAATGTATCTGGGTAGGCTGTGGCTTTCAGGAATAGAAAGGATCTGCTGAGAACACTAGCTGGCAGACAGGAAGTCTCCTAGGTCACTTCTAAGGACTCATATCTCAGCCTACAATAACAACCGGAATACAGTAACACATAGCATCAACTACTGTAAGACATACACCTTTATAATGAGGACACCTTTATAATGAGGACACCTTCATAATGAAGACATTGTGTAAGTGTCCCAATTGGTACAAGCCTGTACAAAAGTACCTCTGAAATGAGGACACCTCTGTATTAAGGACAGGTAGTGTGGGCCCAATGGTGTCCTTAATAAAGAGGCTACACTGTACATGTATTAAGGACAGGTAGTGTGGGCCCAATGGTGTCCTTAATAAAGAGGCTACACTGTACATGTATTAAGGACAGGTAGTGTGGGCCCAATGGTGTCCTTAATAAAGAGGCTACACTGTACATGTATTAAGGACAGGTAGTGTGGGCCCAATGGTGTCCTTAATAAAGAGGCTACACTGTACATGTATTAAGGACAGGTAGTGTGGGCCCAATGGTGTCCTTAATAAAGAGGCTACACTGTACATGTATTAAGGACAGGTAGTGTGGGCTCAATGATATCCAAGAATTTTATCAAACAGATTAGATTATAAGATCTGATAAGAATAATCATTATTATTAATAAATTTCTCCTCATGTGTTCCATGCTCAATCTTCCATACCACCTCTCATATTTGGTACCAGTAATCTCTGATACCACCTGTTTGTGTATTCTCATTCCTGCAGGTGAGTGACAGATGTCTTCTTGTAGTAAACATATAGTGATATCATTTACTAAATAATAATAATAATTGGATTATACATGTACAGACACACATACATGTACATGCAATGATCTCAGGAACACTCTACATTACCTAACCCTCTCAGTATTGCATTGCTCCACTGGGACCAGACACACACTATAGGAATACTTTTATTACATTTCCTGGTGCATATACATGTTTTAATGTTGTGTAGAAAGTTTGAGCTGATTCTGATAAGAAATCTTTAAGTTACGGTCATTTTAAGAAAATGCAAAAATTTTGAAAAATACCCAAGGCTATAGCCCATGGTTTTTTTTTAAATGGCTCCGAAATCACCCCCAATTTTTATTACATTTTCTAATACATATTGATGTCCTTATGTTATGTAGAAAGTTTGAGCATTGATTTAATATTAATTATTATCATTAACAAGAAATAATTACAATAGTTACAAAAACAGTTTTGAACTGAGAGAGAGAGAGAGAGGAAGAGAAGAGTGTGGCTTGGAAGTTTGGCCAGTTTAATTTCATTATTTTGAGCAGATTGGAAAATAATAATAATATTATAAACGAGAGAAAAGAGATGGAAAATTCATCAAGTTTGAAATAATAATATTAATAATAATAATGATAATAAACAAACACAAGAGACAGAAAGAGATTGGTGTCATGACATCAGAATAATAATTATTAATATATTACAAAAGAGAGAGAGAAAGAGAGAGAGAGAGAGATTGTCAAAATTTACTAGATTGAAGATACAAAAATAAAATAAACTATACAAAAAAGAATGTCACTGATTGTAGAAAGAAAGTTTGAATGAAAAAATAACAACAACAACAACAATAATAATAATAATAATGATAACAAGTGACTTTATAAGAGAGAGAGGGAGGGAGGGAGAGAGGGGAAGCAGAGACATGAAATTATCCTGTGAGTGGTGGTAGGATGGAGAGTGATTGTGTGGGGTTGTGGTGCCAGTCAGAATATGAAATGAATGAAGAGAAAGAATTGTAATCTAAGAGAGAGAGAGAGAGAGAGAGAGAGAGAGATGTCATTATTAATGATGAGAAGCCATTCACTAAAGGTATTATATTAATAACAAGAAGAGACAAACCACACTGGAGCAGCTGGATACTTCGTTAGATACACAGACCACAAATAGAACCAACAACACAAATAATAATAATAATACTGAGTGTGAACACAATCCCCTGATCCTCTCTCTCCCTCTCTCTAGGCTACAAAACACAAACACAATGACACAAAGATTGACAAGTATAGTACTGGGTCATCAGCGTCCTGTAGTAACTAGAAGCCGTTTTAAGACACTAGTATACTAATAGTACCTGGTCCCAGTATTGCTACTAATAATACACACACTACACATACTGTACTAACAACACACACACACACACACACACACAGTGTTGCTCCATATATCTAATATAAGGTATATACTGGACATGTGTACGAGCTAAATGTACGTGTACGTGTACAATTAAATCAAGCTTAATGCAATAAAAACAAAAGATTTCATTATTATTATTGACACAATATATTTACTACAAACTCAAAACTCACTTTATAATCATTAAATTATTGTCATTATTATTATTATTATTATTATTATTTCTCCTCCTCCTTAGGCTGCCTCCTGGTCTATGTAACAATGTTGTGGTGACGACACTTCTCTCTTGATCAACGGTGAATCGGTAGAATGGATGCTACCATCGTCTGGCGTACCAGATAACCTCTCGACTCCGCCCACAGACCCGGCCATACCCACCTCTCCTATGGTAGCGAACTTAGCTTCACCTTGAGCTGTGATGGTCGTCGGAAAGAATATTGTGGTGCCATTTGGACGTCGATTAGGAGAGAGAGATGGAGAGACTATGAATGGAGATATGGAGCCAATCTTAGTAATGTCGTCAAGGAAGGAACCACCTTTTTGAAATTGAAGACTACTAGTGGAGAAGGAGGGGTGGGCAATGGCCGTTAGAGCAGGGAAAGAAGAGCAACTAACAATGGCATGAGGGGAAGGAGGGGGGAGGGTGGGGGTACGGGGGAGGTTGCCATGGAGACTGCCATGGGGCGTGAACGAGAAAGGAGAGTAGATTTGACCTGGTCTAATGTAGGATTCTGAGAAGGAGACAGAAGGAGCTAGTAGCGTTGGTGTTATAGGGATATTGTTACTTCCTCCAGGATTAAAGAACGACTGAGCATTGAACAGTCCAGGGGAAAGAGGGATGGCACTGCCTGACGGGAATAGGAATTTGGAGTCGTTAACATTCCCGGTGCTGTTATTAATCTGGGCATGGTCACCGTTCTGAGTGACGTTGGGCGGAGTCGAGCTACCATTGCTTAAACTATCGGCACTGGTTTGGGGGACTGAGTTGGTACTTGAGGTATCCAATTGAGAGGGAATGAGGGACTGACTGGTAATGACACCAGGATACTGCCACACCGGAGACCTTATACCTAAAAAAGGAACATGTACCTGTAATACGTCATATATAATACGTCATAGAATATGAATATGTACATGTACATGTACATGTACATGTACATGTATATGCAGTTCAGTGAGTGTCTATTAACATATTGACATCAGGTGTTAAAGTTGCTCAAAAATCGCAAGGGATTTGGCCAAAATTCACCAGAAATGAAAAGGTAAAAATTCTCAATTTTTATTACATTTTCTGATACATGTACATGTTACAAGTACATAGAAATCATGAGCTCTTCCATTATTATTAATTATTAGTTACCTGGTATGTGAGGAGATGATGGAGGCCAGGCAGGAAGGGGTACGTCAGCGTTAGTTTGAAAAGCTACAAAAGACAAAAAGAGAGAGAAAATGAAACCACTTGAATACATCAAAGAAAGAGAGTGAGGGGGAAATAGGGACAGCTGCTACTGGACAGAATGAATACAATTAGTTTGTGAATAAATGTATCAAGTTACTCCCCCAGGACCAATAATAATAATAATACACATGTACATGTACAGTGTAGCCTCTTTATTAAGGACACCATTGGGCCCACACTACCTGTCCTTAATACATGTACAGTGTAGCCTCTTTATTAAGGACACCATTGGGCCCACACTACCTGTCCTTAATACATGTACAGTGTAGCCTCTTTATTAAGGACACCATTGGACCCACACTACCTGTCCTTAATACATGTACAGTGTAGCCTCTTTATGAAGGACACCATTGGGCCCACACTACCTGTCCTTAATACATGTACAGTGTAGCCTCTTTATTAAGGACACCATTGGGCCCACACTACCTGTCCTTAATACATGTACAGTGTAGCCTCTTTATTAAGGACACCATTGGGCCCACACTACCTGTCCTTAATACATGTACAGTGTAGCCTCTTTATTAAGGACACCATTGGACCCACACTACCTGTCCTTAATACATGTACAGTGTAGCCTCTTTATTAAGGACACCATTGGACCCACACTACCTGTCCTTAATACATGTACAGTGTAGCCTCTTTATGAAGGACACCATTGGGCCCACACTACCTGTCCTTAATAC